>NC_031769.1:92617781-92619104 GCF_001522545.3 Parus major
GGGGGGGAAAAAAAACCCCTTCAACTTCACGCCTCCCCCCGGGTACGGGGACTGTCCCCCCCGGTCATCGGAGCAGCTCCAAAATGGTAACTTTGCGCTGTTCCGCGAGGAGGAGGTCGGGTTTGCTGCAGTGGTGGTGCCGGGGGGTGGGGGAGCCCTACGGGCTCCGGCAGCCTTTTGGCTTTGTACGCTCCGTCAGGGGCGTTGAGGGGGGGCGGATTGCTATATTAATCCATTAAGAGACAAAGAACAAATTGCCGCACTTTAAAGTAAAAAGCTTGGGCTGAAGAAGGAGGGTGATGGGTCGTCGAGCCCCGAGTAGCCACTTCAATTATTAGCAGTGGGTTGTTCCCCCCCTCCTTCCTCCCCCCACCCCCGCTAACATCGATCCAGCTTGTGCGTGAAATGCCCGATGTGGGGCTGTGTCCGTGTGTGTCCCCCCCCCTTGTTTGCGAGTCGCTCTCGGTTCCGTGGCGAGTCGGTCGCTGCGTGATCCCCGTTAGAGAAGTACACAGTTTATCAAAGGAAGTTGGGGGTGGGCGGGCAGAGAAAACAATTATTCACGTATAGACAGCGAGGAGGACTCGGAGGACAATGTCTCCGTAGCGATTATTTCCAGAAGAGGAAAAATAGCCCGTTTGATGCGGGTGGGGTGGGGGAGGAAGGGAGGCAGGGAGTTTAATGTACGTGTTAAAAAAAAAAAAATGGGAGGGGGGGGTCGAGAGGAGGGAAGGAATGGGAGAGAGATAGAGAAGGGAGGGAGAGAAAAGAAGAATAGAAATAACGCAGTTCCAGACATTTTGTGCTATAAAAGCTTTCCTCCTCCTCGTCCCTCCCTCCCTCCCCCCATTACTATCTTCGGTGATCATTAGCATAGCGCCGAGTCGCGATCCTAATGCGAATTAAGCACTTGGGCAAGTTGAGGAAAGTTTGGATGGGTAAACTTTGCAATGAGGGAAGAAGGTGGGGTGCTGAAAGTGGCAGTACGTGTGGGGAGGCGTGTGGAGCATGACAGCCGGCCGTTGTTTTTCCCCTCAAATCAGCTAACCTCTGCAATTAGTTGCTGGAGACAAACCCTGTGTTTTAAGCCGAAAAGTGTCGGTTTGGAGTCAGCACCATTTATTAGGAGCGTTAATAAGCTCCCAGCAGCAGACAGGGATCTTCTGGGGAATGCGCATTGTGTGTGCCCACAGCTTATCCTTTACATTACCCCTATAGCATACGGAGCCGCTCGGGCACTGGACGTGCAAATATCATTTTGCTCGGACTATTTTCGAAACATTAATTCTGTTCTTTATTTAATCCAGATGCAGGGTTCCCCTC
>NC_031769.1:92619974-92731402 GCF_001522545.3 Parus major
CGGCGAGGTGGGACGAGGAGCCGCCGTGCCGCCGCCTTCCCGCGGCCTTCCTGCTGCCTGTCTGCTGCCCTGCCCGCTGCCCTGCCCTGGCCGGGACGGCCCTGCCCTGCCCTGCCCAGAGCGCACCCCCGGCTGCCCTCGTTACCGCTGTCCCCTCGCCGTTCGTCCCGCAGCGCTGGGATCCGGCTTTTTTTTGGAAGTGGGTGCAAAAGCGCCTTCATGGCACAGCTCCTCGGGGCTGGCGGGGCCATCGATATTTTGATTTTTGTGGGGCTTATTTTAATATTTTTTACTACTTTGAGGCGAATTCGCCGGTTTCTGGAGAGTCTCTCCCCAAAACTGGTTGGTGGGCGCCGTGCTCAGGGCCGGCTCTTCGGCGGCCGGGGAAAGGTCCCAGAAGCCCGCCCGGCAAAGGGCCGCTGCTGCGCTTTGGCCCCATGCCACGGACTTTATTTCATGCTTGCTGCACTAAATGAGTTAACAGCCAAAGGGTTTTTCATTAACTCGACTTGGCAACCGTGTATTTCGTTGGCTTCCCCCCCCCCCCCCAAAAAAAAAAACAACAAAAAAAAAACCCCAAAATAAAACCAAACCAAAAAGTGTAATTTTAAGCAAAAGCTGAGTGGCATAATACGGGTTGATTTTGATTTGGGAGGGAGAGTATTTTCCAAAATTTTTTGTCATCTTTCCCTTGTGTCCCCGTGCTCACACACACGGTGTGTGGGTGGGGTGATAGCCGAGTTTTGTGAGATGCGCTGTGTGTCCTCATTTTTGACCATGGCTTGCCAGCGGTGTTTGAAGGCCCTGTGTGTCCTGGACCAAACAGAAGGATGCTGACCCTGTGGCAGGGCAGTGACCTTCAGCTGTCTGCCCTCAGCCCACGAGGGACATGTGGATGGGGCTGGGGGAGGCGTGTGCATGTGTGGGCTGGGGAGCTGGGTGCTGCATGCAGGGCAGGTGCATGCAGGGCTGGGAGGGGTGTTGCGGCAGGTGGACAGGAGTGTGTGTGCGCAGATGCAGGGCGGGGATGGGCTGTGTTGCACTGCTGCATGGGAGCCAGATGTGTGTGCTGGTATGTCCTGCTGGGTATGTGTGTGCACAGCACAATGAGGCTCACATGGTTGCAGGGTTGTGGAGTGCTTCATTGAAGCAGGTGCATGTGTGTGTTCATGCCCCCCCTGTTTGTGGCTGTGTCCCATGGGCAGGTGTGGGGTAATAGTGCATGTTGAGCTTCTCTAGTGAGGCCCCCATGTGCTTGTCCCCCAGGCTGGTTGCTGACAGTGGGCTGAAAATAACTGCATTGTAAGATGTGTTGGCTGTTTTTTGAGGGGGGAGCAGTGTCAGGGAGGGGTGCTGGTGATGGGAGCAAAAGTTTCATCTTGGTGGACAGTATGTTGGTAGTTTTGCTCCAGTAGTTTTGTCCGTAGCAGCTGGCCGGGATGAATTGTCTGACAGTGAATGTTGTTGCTTTGTTCCTCTGCCTAAGTGTCCTTCAC
Source organism: Parus major (assembly GCF_001522545.3). NCBI lineage: Eukaryota > Metazoa > Chordata > Aves > Passeriformes > Paridae > Parus > Parus major. The sequence goes on from NC_031769.1 coordinate 92,621,471, forward strand.
TTCTGTCACAGCAAACTCAAAATCATCAGCTTGGTCATCTGCTACTCTGAGCATCCCAACTTTGTCTCAGTAGGGTGGGCACAGTGGTTTTTGGAGCTTTCCTCCTGTTGCAACTGGAAGCTGGAGTTGCATAGGAGCACCTGTGGTGTAATTAGTATCAAGGTGCAGATATTCCAGGAGGCATCTTCAGTTTCACAAGAGTAGCTGCCACAGCTGTCTTGAGTGAGCTCTGTATAATAAAGTCTTTCGCGTGGGGCTCTGCGTTCCTGGCACAAGCACACCTTTACTAGTTCCTGGTGTAAACTGGCTTTTAGCTATCTCTAGAAGTTCTTGCCTGGGGTTTGTTTTCAAGCCTTTAGTTCCTATAAAACTTGAGTGCTGTTGAAGTGACACCTAGTTAGTGATAAGTACTGTGGAGTCTGTGTGAACAATAGGGCATTACAGCCCTCCCTCCAAACTGCTAGATTAATATGCAAAGATAATGCTTAGAGAAAGGAGAAAAAAAAATAAACCATCAGTGAGAATAACGTTGACCTAAGGAATGATCTAAAACACGTTTAAAGAGAGGAGTGATCTTTGTTATCACGGTGCCTATCTTAGTTTAACACAACCTTCTAAACTCCTGTACCAGACAAACGACTGTTTCTCTGTGCATCATAGAAAAGAATTTACTGGAATCACTAGGGTGAAATCTACCTCCTGTTACTTGCAAGTGACCTGAATAACTCTATCTGCCTAGAATGGAGCAACATTTTGTAGATTAAAATTTTCTTGTGGCAATGACTAATGTATTTACTTTTAAAAATAGGTTGATTGTAAGATTTTATAATTGGTCATAGTATCATGCTGTCACCAAGATTTAATAATAGCAATTATCAGTAAGAAGTGTTTACTGAAGAAGTTGAAAACTATTGTGCCATTGTTCTGAATCTCTCCCTGTTGGATTGATCCTCATTTTAGCAAAGGAGGGTGTTTCTGTCTTAACATCCCAAAGATCACCTTCAGAAGCTGGGCTGTTGGTTTCAGTTGACTGAAAAATGCATAAACTTTAAAATGCACTCTGCTGTGGGTGCTTATACCAGAAGGGGCAGCCTGGAAGACTGTCCTCATAGAAACGGTGTAGTAACCAACTCTTGAGAACTTTGGGCAGCGTGCTTATTTGGGGTTTTTTTTTTGTTAAGGTCTTTATGTGCAGGTGACTTCAACAGTTACCTTTAGTTACCTATAGCTATTATCTTTTTCTTAATACATATATATGTATGTATATATACACATATATACATATGTATAGTTGTAATTACTGATAAGTATTATCTGTCTATAGTTACTTATAAACATAGTTATCAACAGTTACCTATCTATAGTTCTCTGTGAGTAAGATCTGATGAATTTTATGCTGAGGTCCCATCTAATGAAGAGTATCTGTATTTAGTATGATCTAAAACCAGTTGACTTTGGAAGGCCTAACTTCTGTGAATACTTCAGTTTGTGCCAAGAACTTCCAGGACTTCTCTGGAATTACATGCAGTATGCAGAATGATCCAGTGCATAAGCTTTCGTTGAGACCAGTGATGAAGTATGTATGTGTGTACTTAAACTGGAAATTTGGGTTTGACTATACTGTTTCTTAAAGTCATCAAAATAGAAAGCTGAAATGCTAAGTGATTGCATTTTGCAGGAAGCAACTTGTCCAAGCTTGCAAATTTCACGAGAAAAGTGCCTGTTTAAGTTTTTGAGACACAAGTATGAATTTGCAGATACATACCTTTTAAGACTGAATTGGCATTGGATTTCTGCACAGAAAGGAGAAATGGACTTACTATTGTTTTTCACAACCATGTAATATTCTTTAGTTGGATAAGAGCATGTACAACCATCCTGAAAATTGACGTGTTTCGTGAGAATCCACCGCTGCCCCATAATAAGCACCCTTTCCACTCCCATTGACTACTGGGAATTGCATGACGGTGATTCTGGGTGGAATTACAGTTTCTATATGTGTATCTGAAATCCTTACTTACACTGGCAGTTAATCAACTAAAACTTATTATGGTCATTTTTTTCTTCCCCTCTAGCCATAAACTTAATCCAGATACCTAATCACAGTGTAGCAAAAAAAAAACGGGGGAAAAAAAAGTCACATTTATTTGATTAGATATCTGCAATATAAATATTTGAAACTTGGAGCAACATTGCTTTTTCAAAGCAGACATCTTACATGCTGCAAATATTTATACACTTCAGTGCTAGGATAAAGCTGTTCTGATTCAGACACCAAAAGCAAAATTCTGTTTTTCAGTTACCCACTGTAACTGCACAGAAACTCTGTACAGTATTTGGGAGTTAGAATGACTTAACAGATAGCACTGTTGTTGGTTGTCATTTATATGTTAAAAGTAAATGGAACTTCCTTTCCTTTTCCAGCAGGAACAATTCTAGTAAATATTATGTTAGTGAGCCCGCATTAAAACTTGAGAGTGGATAATGGTCCAGGTAGTTAACACTGCCATGGCTTTCATTAGGATGATGACTTCATTACAAATGTTTACTTTCATTACCTAACTGTTAGTCAGCAAATGTTTGGTCTCTTGATCTGCTGAACCTGCTTTGCCATTTGAAGCCAGCAAGCTCTCTTTTTTTTTGGTGTGACGATTACTCAATGCTGGTTGTTCATTTTTTGATGTTGTTTACATCTTGGTTATCTGCAGAGGCCCATCAACATTGTTACACACTTGGTGTTAGCAGTTTCTCCTTGCCTTCCTGAAACTGCGTTACAGCAACAGCGCTTCCCCAAATGAACGCGGGGCTTTAAGCGTGTGTTCTGAGATTAAATTAGTGCGCGGATGGACAGAACTTGCATCTCCTAAATTGCTACCCAACTATTTATTGCCTAATAAATTCTAGCAGGTCTCACAGCAGTAGCACACATCTGCTGTAAGGTAAGTTGTTTATTTACCACTCCCAAGTTGTGAGCTAACACTGCACAGAATGTCCATGACAGGGACACTGAGGCAGGGGCTGCTGAAGACTTGTCTAAACTTTAAATCATGGAGGAGCAGAGGCTCTGATCTGTGGATTCAAGGCTGCTTACCTTCTGACAACTACTTAAAATTCATTTTTGCTAACCTTTCATTTAAGTGATTGCTTATGGAAAAGAACTTAATTTTTATCAGCAGAGTATTATGTTGCTTAATGCTTGTTCAGCAAAATCCACGTTTCATTGCGGGCTGTTGCAGAAGCTGTAGGCCTGGCATTACTGTTGTACTGTTGTGGTAAACCCAAGGTAACTTTAGTTGGGTGACTGAATTTACAGCACTGGATGTGGGGATGAATTTAGCACACAGCACTTAGCTCCTAATTAAAGCTTATAGTATTACATCCGTAATCAGGGCACTCTTAGAATCTCTAAGAAATTACTTTTTCCTTTGTCTACTCTTCTCCCTTTTCTTTCTTGTCGTATCACTGTGTGGTGTTGGGAGCTTGCTTCTCCATGTTGGGGCTTCATATTTATGTCCCAAAGGAAGTGCTTTCCAGCAGTGTACTTCAAATTGCAAAGTAGAAGAATTTTGTGGCTCCCTAAATCTTCAAGGCCAGTTTCTAAAATGATCTAGCTTTTAATCTTCTTTTCAAAGTAAAATAAAAACTACAAAGCATATGTAATTATAATTTGTAGCTATTTTTAGACTCCTGACATGTTTCATTTACAGTATAATGATAAAAACAAATAGCACAGAGGCTAGACAGACAATATTCAAACCAACAGCATCCACTTCAGCTACCCTGTGTGTGTTTCATACGTGTTTCCTTTGGTTCTTTTTTTTTTTGTTGTTGTTCTTTTTTGGTAGGGAGTGTACCGAAACTGTATGTCTCAGTACACGCTGGGGGGTGCAGAGAAAACGAGAGCTCTGTCTGTCGGGCAGGTCCTGTTGTGAGTGTTTGCTGAAAACCGGATCGTATGTCAGTGAGTTTTAACGCACTGCACACACACAGACAGACACACACGCACGCATGCTTTGCTTTTCCAGCAGGTATAATAAAGGAAGAACGGTGAGTTGGCTCGTCACTATTTTTACACGGCATAGAAATGCTTGTTATGGGGATAAAGCTGACTGAATAATAATTTTTCCTTGTCTTTTTTAAAAAAGATGGTGAGCAGGGAAGTGGTGTTAGTTTTCAGTAAAGAAAGAGGGAGAGAAGCTGGTGGAAATTGAGGTGTTCTAGTCACAATTGTAGCCTAATTTTAAAATGGTCACGTTTACTTATTTAAAAATAGATTTGGGAATGAAATTAGCCATGTTCTTTGTTTTTAAAAGGGTAACGTGTGTGCACTCGCCATATGGTAGCATTTAACCCATATTGTATGAGCTGACAACAAGTCACATTTATTCTCTGATTTATTTCAGTGTTTCAGAATGTTCTTTTTCTGAAATCTAGTACGATAAAAGATGCATTTAGGATTGTGCAATGTAATTGAATGTAGCTGTTTTGCCTCATTGTTACAGTGATACCAGGTTCATGAGTAAGCAATATTTTTCCCTTCTGAAATAATTTCCTTAAGAAATAGTCGTTCTCTGAATGTTGAAATGATTTGCGGGAAGAGTTATGAACAATAGCCAGTGACATGGTGTGTTGTAAAGGATTGCGGGGCGAGGTGTTACAGTCTCTGCTGGCTGAAACTAGAGCTGCTCCTTTGATGGTTGAGTATGTGCTTGCAAAGTCTTTCTCCCCCTCCCCTCATCCACCAGTCTTTGCACAGAGGTTGTTTAGTTGTCTATTTTAATGGATGCATTCTGGCTTCCTTTGTGGTAGACTGTGAGGCACCTGTGTTGGTGAGCTGGTACCAGTATTGGCAGCCACAAGTATGATAAAACTATGAATCAGACAACTTAGGGACTGACTTAAACTGTGCAATTAGGGAAATAAGATATCTTATTTTCCCTTTGGATTTCCTTGGGAGTTGTATTTTTAGGCTTCCTTTCCCCTGTGCCATCCTATCTATGCACATCTTTGGGGTTTCAGATGATGCTCTACTGCAAAGTCCCAAAGTGTGCAGTAAATAGGAGTTAGCCTTACACAGTACGTTGCGTGAGAAGTTTCAAAAGTCGGTGTCACTCCTCACTGAGGTACCAGTTGCTCACCATCTGTCTCTTAAAATAATTTCTTTTAACCTTGGGACTCTAAAATATTTCAACAAGGTTATTCATGTGTTTGTATGAAGTGTCTATAAGTGTACTGAAAAACTGCTAAGCTTCTAATTTCAACGTGGTGTTTGAATACTAATGTATACCAATTAGGAATGGCTGACGTTGTAATTTATAGAAAGTTGAAAGGAGCATTAAACACCACCCTTCCAACACTAAATACAGCTTTTCCTCCTGTGTGTAGCTGCCTATGTGAAACCAAGGGTCTGTCCTCCAGATTGTTGTACTACCATGTTTATACATCCTTGGATAAACCATCAGGCTCATGTATTATCACATCAGTCCCTTTGCAACATCCTGTGTGTAACTGTACCTTTAGCTGATTAACACAATGCTTTCTTGGTACTGTTTTTGATGGCTCTGTGAATGCTTCTTTTAAGACCTTTTTTAAAGGAATGTTTTCATCACTAAAGAGAAGAGCTGTATGAAATCTATAAATACTTACTTTAATTAGATTTGCTCTGTTTGTCTCTTTTTTCCTTTCCCTCCAGATAAATTTTACCTCAGTAATGAATGCTGTGATCTTCAATGCATAATTTATATTGACATTAATAATGATAGTTGGAGAATATTTTAATACCAGTTTGAGAAAACATGACAATTTATGTTGATAACCTTGGTCCCATTAAATTAGAACAGATTTTAGTAGAGAGCTGTGACTATCAGTGGTATGATGAAATAACCCACTTCTTTTCATTGTGGCAAGCATATTGGAGAGTTCATCTTATCATGAGCGGTACATACCAGGTGTCAAGTGACATGCCAGACACACAGCTTTGCTTCTGAATGACTCTTTCCAATTAGAAAGTAATGGCTTTAACAGGATCAACCAAGTAATCGGAGTCTGTCAGTTCTCCAGTGCCAGGAGGTGTATATTTGCAAATGTTATTTATTTATCTGCTTTTTAATGAGTTGCAAAATTGTTGGTAACCTTGAGTAAATTTGGGGGGTGGTGGAAATACTATGTGGAAATTGTGGGATTAATGGTTTAGCAGTTGGGATTAAAAATAGTCTCAGCAAATTACCCTGTTGATACTGAAGCCAGAATCTGTTAATGGGGTTACAAGCAGATTGGTTTATCGGTCATTTATTTTCTAGGTTGATTAGGGATTATAGGTTGCCATCACAGAAGTAAGCAGTGCAAAAGGCGAGGATTGCTAATATTTTGCTTCGAAGTTTCATGCACTTAGAAGGAGGGAACTCAGAAGCGGTTTCTAGATTGTGGGCAGACTTTCTCCTCAGATTTTTATATTCTGAAATAGATGTCTAAGTAGCCTCGCTGTTGTAAAGGGGTGGTTTGGCTTGTTAAAAGTCTTAAAAACAGTACAAAACAGGAATCTCTGAAATTCATGTAGGCTACTAAGAAAAATTTAAATGCCTGCTGCTGAATTGCCTACTGTTGTGTCTCCTGTCTTAGTGCAGAACCCAGGGCATTTCTTACTGAACAATGTGTATGATGTGCAATAGACTGATGGCTTTTGTGTGTCCTGTTCTAACCTGCAAACAAACTGTGTAAAGTTCTGCATAACAAAATCCTTTAACTGCCACTCGTTTATTGCAGATCACACATACGTCTCTGAGCTATGGACAGAGTTGCAAACCAGGGCATCCCCTCTGAGTCTTCATGGAAAGATAACACCCATGATGAAACCTTTCAGACATTACTCTTATCTTCTGCTGTCTAGTGCAGGAGATGCTGTGACTTTCACACTCTTTGCTACCTTGTCCTGATGTACAGCTTGAGATAACATAGTGACATTTATTTGGCTTTTCAATATTTGATTAGTCAAATGCAATGAAATAGCAGGTGAACATTTCTGCAGCTTTTTAGCTAGAAGGTGGAGCACTGCACAAGATTAGTGGAGAGACCCCTAATTGTTTTTATGTCCTTGGCTCTGACAGAAGATAAGGGAGAGAACAAGAAATTCAAGAAGAGAAATGCTGACTTGGTTTGAGGAGTGAAGATACAGCTTAAAAGGAATCCTATGGGCACTGGCTGATCGGGCAGGCCGGCAGAAGGGAAGGAAATGGGGTCCTTGAGATGTAAGAGATCAAGCTAATTCCTTACCCTTCTATAGATTAGCTCTTCTGTTCTTGCAGAAAGCTTGTCCAAGCTTCTTGCAGGTTCTAGATGGATATCCAAGGACCGAGACTTGTATCACCAGACTGGAGAGGAAGACAGATAAGTTACCTGCTTAATGTGGCTCTTCTGTGAGTTTTGTGCTCCTGGAGAATGGGAGAGAGAGCATAATGGACTTGATGAATGATGGGCAGGGCAGTGACAGGGCAAGTGACAGGGTCAAGAAATTTGTCTGAATTTTGGTTCAAATCTTCTCTCCTGCAGTTCAGTTTGCACACCAGTGTGGGTTACTCTGGAGAGTTTAGGGAGCCTAAAGCTGTCCTGCTGCCTCAGTGGGATTGGGACTGCTGCCCTCTGAGTTGGTACTTCCTCTGAATAGGGAAAAAATCTCATCACTTGGTACAGTCTCTGTCATCTGTGATCCCCATAGAAGAAGAACACTATCTTTTAAACTAAACTCTCTTCAAGATGTAAGAAAAAGGACAAGATGATGAGAGTTGAGAGTCTGTCAGCTAAGAAGATGCTAGACATGAGACAGATTTTTGTTTCCTTAAACATCCAATTTATTCTGCTTTATTCATTGTATTGTATACTTTGAAGAAGATAACAGTATTTGAAGGGCTAAAATATCAGTTTTTCATTCTCATATGCAAAATCAAGTTTTGAACTTGCATGTTCTTTTAAAAAGAAAATATCTATGTAGGTATAGCAGTATGTGAATGTAGTAAAATAATTTTGCGGATGAATAACAAAAATGCTCTTCACTCCTATTTTCCTCCATGCTGCTAGGGTCTAATGGATTTTCCCTAGCACAACTCACTTCTTGTGGAATCTTAGAGCAGCTCTGTGAAGTTTATTGAAGTTTATTGAAGACCAGGTAACCAGAATTACTCCTTGTGTAATTCCACCCACAAGTAAGGTAATTACACCTTGTGTTGGGGATAGCGGAGCTATGCCAGTATGACCTGGTTCACTTGTAAAGATCTCTCAGCTGTTCCATGTCTGGCAATAGTGTCGGTCTCTTTGCTTAGAAGTAAGTGATGAAGAGCTGGTGCAAGCAGCAGGCACAGCAAAAGCTGGAGGAGAAAAAAACAGGGCGTGATCAGCTGAACACAGCCTTAAAGTAAAAAAGACTGTAGCAAGATCATGCAGAAATAAGGAGGAGGAAATGGGTGTTTGGAGGGGCTGTGGGTGGAGAACTACTTTCCCTTATACCAAGGAACGCTGAGTTTCTGTAGGTGGGTGTCTTTTTTCATCAGAAATCGCCAGGGCTGGAATCTGTAGTTTTCTGCATTAAGGTAGTAAAAGAATCATTGGCCTTTGGTGATGCTGTTGTTCATGAGTGGTGAGGCTGAGGTGGTGGCCAGAGCTCCCCTGGTCATCATGTCTTGCTGGATGTCGCTGTCTGGGATGTGTTAATGGAGTCTGACTGAGATTTGTTTCCTGTGGTACTGCTCTGCTGGGTAGTCTCTGCTGTCCTGCAGCAGCACCAGAATGAGACAGGGTGTGTGCAGAGCTGTGTAGGAGCAGGATATGGGAGATGCCTGGTGTTGTGTCTGGTGCCTAGCATGTGCAGTCCTGCTTCATCACAAGGAGCCCTGGGAGAAATTAGAGTGGTGGTGGTTGTGGAGAGATGTTAAACAGAAGAAGAGGCGGTTGACCGAGCATATGTGTTTGCATGTGTGTGAGGTAACTGAATTTTTCTTCTGTGTAGTTTCTTGAAGGGACTTAAGACATGGTTCTACTGCACAAATCACTGTTTATTGTAGACTCCTTTCCTGCCTCTTGTTCCCCAGGCATACTTTGCTCTGCAGTCCCTTTTTCGTGGCTGTTGCGCACTTCTGAACTTGAGCTGGTGTCAGCACTCAAAACTTGAAAGTGGCAGAGACTTGGAATGAGTGGGTGGATGTGGCATGCTGAGCATGAGAGTTTTTGGAGGAGGAATATGAAGTGAAGCAAGTTTGTATGCAGAATGAAAACAGGAGTGATCCAGGTGTTGCAAGGGGCCCGTGAGAAGGATGAAGCTATGGTGAGGTGAGAAACCTGGCTGTTGGCACAGAAGGGTTGGGAGGATGTTAGGCATGATGCGAACAGCCACCTAAGACTGATTAATTTTTAGCACTGGTATCAAGATTCCTTAAAAAATAAATTGATGTTAATGAATAGAATTTGTTAGGACTAACTGGGTTCATGAAAGATGTAAATCAGCAAAAACAGAAAAGAAAAGAAAAAGCATTTGGGAAGTCTGTTGTTCATCCCCTGTCTTTTCTGTGAATGCTGTCATGAATCTGTCCTGAAAGCACATTTTCTAGACATGACTTTTATTGCTACAGCCTTGTAGCAGTAACTCTGATGACTTTTGCAAAGAATGTACGGGGTATAATGTTTCTGCTCTCTTAAAAAGAAATAGTAGCTGTATGTTTTTAGCATTATAAAGGAGATAAAATGAGTACTTGCAACAGTTCCCTTTTCCAGGCTTCTGTTGTTCTGATCAGTTCCTTATGCTAACAATTGTCCTCTACATCAAACCACAAGAAGATGGTCAGGTAAAGGTGCGTGGGAACACAGCAGGCATCTGTTTTTATCTACATAAAGTCAGCGGTTTAGGCTTACAGAAGATTATGATTTATCAAGAGAGTATAATTATAAGCTGTTGTCATATGGTGGCACCCAGTAGCAGTGATGATCTGTTGCTGTTGTTCTGGGATGTGTACAAACAAACAGTAAGAATAAGTTCCAGGATTTGATTGTATCTCCTCTTCGTACATGTGGTTGTATGGATCCATTAAGGGGTCATTAAAGTTCTCCAAAGCATATCTGCTGTCAAATTAAATGCTAATAAATGTCTGTTAATTATCAGAGTCCTCTTCACAATAATAAGTTATTAGAATTGAATTTACTGTGCCTTTTACTACAGTGGGGGAAGCCAACTTTGGTGTTTGATCCTCATCTGGCATTTGAATGTGTATGCATAATACAAGGCAAAAAATTTGGCCAGAGTCTTCCTGGTGCTGAAGGCTGCCTGTGTGGTGATCCTGTGGAAATGTCCTCTGCTCTCCTCCAAGCTCAGCTGGTTTCTGTGCAGAAACTGGTCCTTCCCCAGGCTCACAGGAAAAGACCACCATGGGGCTCTGGTTCTGGATCACACCACAGGTGCCTAGAAATGTGGTCAATGCCTGCATCCCACGGTCATTCCAGAAATTAATCTGCTAGCTACCTGAAAAATATTAGGATGACTTAGTACCCCTCTCTGTGTCCATTACAGAGGGGTAGTAGGGAAAAGTTGTCACATAAGAGATCAGTGACCAAGGAGAAAAAAGTTTAGCATGCCATGTAGCATGGATATAATCATGTGAATACAACTCTCTTCCCTGGGGAAAAGTATTGTGTACAGAATTCTCTTTCATTGCAAAGATACTTTCCTTTTGCAAACAGCAGCAGCAACTTTCTGGTAATTCAGCATATTAGTAAGAGCTGTGTGACATAGTAAATATACACAGATATGAAGTTTACTTTTATGTATTTCCTGAGGAGTGCAACTGGAAGTGAAGTTGTGCCACATCGTGTGGACATGTAAATGACATTGTAATTTTCTTCTAGACAGTGGTCAGAAAATGATCCATGTTCCTTTACTTTAGGACATTGCATTAACTAAACTTTACTCAGTTACTGTGCATTTTGGTGGTGTTTCTCCAGTTAATTTGGTCATGTTAGTTTAAATTTGCATCAGCATGTATTAAACTAGAGCTTGGCATTAGGTGTGCTGAATATATGCTGTGGCATAGAAAGTGGAGCAGGATGACAGGGAACTGGGCTGTTAGAAGGAGGTGTGCTCATGGCATCTGTTTTGTGCCTCTTGAATACTGTATTTCAGCCCTGTATTCTCTGAATCGTGTTAATCATGGTATCGGTAGGTACTCCCTACACCCACCTTATTTCTACCTCGAGGTCATGGCATAGGGTCATTATCTCACTTTCTGACTGCTTTCCTCTCTAAGCCACACTGCCTTGTAGCTTGATGATGCATTCATGGCTTTTAGGGAGTCATGTCTGCTCCTGTGCATGTGCACACACACACCCCCACTACAAAATAGCAACTTCAAAGCCCTCACTGGGTAATCTTCACTGACATCAGTGAGCACTTCTTACTCATCTGAGGAGCCTCGCTGACTTGAGGCACTTTCTCGTGAGTAGGAGTCTGCCAGTGTTAGCAATGGTGGCCCAGCCTGGCCCCAGAGGGTGAATGACTCAGTTACCCTAAGTTTGGCAGTGTCTGGGCATGGGCATATACACACACATGCACAAAGAAAGAACAAAAAAAAAAAAAAAAAAAAAAAAAAAAGGTGTTGGCATTACCTGGCCAAGATTTGGAAAAGAAAAAGAAATTGTTGGTTTTGTGTCTGTTGTTGATGCTGTTTAAAGTCGGGCAAACAGACTACCTGCAGCCCTGTAGGTACAAGTGCCTCCTTGGCTGCACATAATGATGTGGAACTTAATGACATAAATTAAAAATGTGGAACTTAGTGACATAATGATGTTGCACTTACAGCAGTGCAACATGATGTGCTTCTTGTCCCCTTGCCTCCTTCCTGTCACTGTGGGCTGGATTCTCCTCAACTCTTTGCCATCTCCACCTACTGTCATGGAGAGGTCAGGGGTATAGGCTGGGCCAATTCAGTTCTCTGTTTATACAGGACATAGACCTGCATGCTCTGAATATATTTAAACAACAGGTCAGTTGTTAACAGAAAATGGTACATGACTTGCTGGTTAATGGGAAAATGAGGGCAATATTGTCATGATGATGGCTTTAGAAACAGAGATTGTTTTCTGTAGTTCCTCAAGTATGACAGAAGACATCTAGCTAAGTATTGTTAAAAATGGTGCTTGCTAGAATAGTAGTATGATGAACTTAATGCCAAGTATAACAGTACAGTTTAATAAAGTGACTTTGGAATCCTGTTGTCATTCAGTATTTCTGCTTCTTTTGTCTTGGTAAAGAACAGATTTTTTTTTTCCTATTTCCAATTAGGAAGTATTTCTAGTCTCCTTTCAGAAGTAGGTTATCTGTAGACCTCTTTAGTTTTGAGGTTATGTTAGTACGCATCACATTATTAACCCTTGCAAGTCAGTGTTGATTTTTGTAGTATAAGCATATGCCTATACATGTGGAAACAAAAGTCAGAGATTTATTTTAAAGCTTTAAAGGTGGATATGTGGTGTTGGCAAGAAGCAGAGTGTACCCTAAGGCAATCTTACATTGCCAGTTGGGATTTAATCTTTTATACTAGTAAATTTTATTGTCTAGGTTAAGTGCCAAATTCATTCAACCAAATTAATCTTTGGTTCTTTTCCAGTGTGGCAGAGTTTAACCAGGGACAAGTGTAGCTGTTTGGTTAAACATTAAAAGATGCCGTTGATTTGATATTTTTTTAACTAATATTAGAGTGAACTCAAAATGGAAGGAGGTTTTACTTGCCAATAATAAAATGGATCTTTATTTATTTATTTGTTTATTTGATCAACATGCTTGTCATGAGTACAAAGCTTGTAATTTAAGACCCCTCCTTGGTCTGGCAAGCTGATCCCTATAGGCAGATGCTGGTGGCCACTTGGAAGTCTACTGAACTGACTGCAGAGATTTGATCATGTGGATCAGTCTGCAATTTGGGGTTTAGTTTCAGAGACAATGATTCACTATTGCCTAATTTTGGAGCTCAAATAATTGCTTTGCTATCAGTTCTTTTTAAAGTGTTCCTAACTAGGTTGTAAAAGCAGGTAGTTTATGCTAAGTGGCAGGTGAAACAGTTTGTCTTCTGCATGAAACCACTGTGTTTATGTATCAGTGTAAATGTGTGTAATCCATCCACAAGTTTATGCATTCAGTGTCCTCCTGGAAGTGTCAGAGACCCACAGTGCCCCCAAGCACTAGATTTAGTGTTAGATTTAGATTTAGTGTTTGATGCTCAGATGTAGTTTTCAGATCTATAAAGTGTCTTTTTCCTAACAGCTCCCCACTGGCTGTATTTTTCAAGATGTTGAGGTGCTTCGTACTCTTCCCAAGTCAGCTGTGATTTATACTGAGGCAGCCCACTGAAGTTACCCTAAGGGAAGCTGTCATCATCAGGATGGTTAAAAGGCCTCATTGGGCATATGATGCAATATCAGTATGCAGGGTAGCCCTGCTGCAGGTCGAGGGCTCTGGCCCCTGCTGATGCTTCTGCCCAGGTATCTGAAGGATGGCAGAGCTACATGTGCTAAGTCAGAAACATAGGGAGCAGGCAGGAACGGTTTTTCCCTGTGCATTTTTCTCAAAGCAGAGAGGAGAATGTGAAAGAAGGTTTAGGAAGGCTAAAATACCAACTTGCATAAACGGAAAACAGCGTAATAAATGCAGTGCTAGCATAGTATAGGTGAGATCTTGTTGCCCGGTTGCTCCACATGCCCCGTCGTGACAGCTGGGGTGGTTGAGCAGGGTAGCACTTAATCTGCTCCCCTCTGCAAGTTTTCATGTTACAACTCCTATATGGATGTCTTCTGGCCAAAAGCTTCTCTCAGGCATCACTTTAGGAAGCATGTTTTGACACTGCCTGCTTGCATATGTGCTTAGAGGGAGTCACTGCAGGTGTCACTGCAAAGACAACTCTTCTCTTGTGTGTGGTTGAAAGGTTGCAAAGCAAAGAAGTCACTGAGAATTACGTAGGGTTTGGTTTTTTCAAGCAAAACTAACTCTTCCTCATTAAAATGGCATGAATTTAACAAAAATATATATCAACATTGAATATATCTTGGAGGAGGTGATTAGTTTTGATATGAAACATTTGGTTTAGAACACTATATCGAGGACATGGTAATGCAAGTATAAAAAGTTTTGGGTAAACCAAAATGGTATTTTAACTTGGGGGTTTTTTTGTTTGTTTGGTGGGTTGTTTTTTTTTTTTTTTTTTGTGGTTTTTTTCATCAGTACAATATGGAGTGGCTGATTCAATATTGAGAGGGGTGGTTTTTGGGTTTAGTTTTGGGTCTAATCCATGTGGAGTTTTTTGGTTTTTTTTGTGTTTGTGACACTGACATAGGTGATAACCAGATCTGCTGAGAAACATCATTAACACGCTAGATGTCCTATGTAACTTTGCTAGGGTGAGGAGGAAGGGATTTGATTGGGATGTAGCAATTGGCAAGAATGCTGAAGTGTGGTAAGACCAACTGGATGCAGTCACTGGGGTGCAGTCAGATTCTATTGTCATGTACTTAGTTATTCTTCCTGTGGTTACTGACAGGTGAGGCATCCTGCAGTGTAGCAGGCGTCTGCATGTTTGAGCTAGGTCATACAGTACCTGATCTTACAGATTTAATAATCTGGGGTGGTTGCACAGCATAACAAAAAGAGTTTGCATCCTACTTCAGATTAGTGAGATCTGTCTCTTAAAGCAGGGGGTTTATGGTGTAATTACTCTATATTTATATAACAATCATTTGTGGTGTAAGAGAGGTAGCTTATATAAACTTTCCTTTAGGATTTTGTTACTGTGAATGAAAAGTTGATTTATTTTTCTTACAAATAAAATTTGAAGGTAAGGTCAGGCTATTTTTTTCCCACACACATAGGATGTGACCACTGCAGTGGTGCAAATTTCAACAAAGGTGGTGTTACTTGATGCAGATTGAACAATATGGAAGGTCTGCCTTGTGCTGTGTGGGCCTCTTCTTCTTTCAAGACTTCTTTTCAGACTTCTTGAGCAGCCAGATCTCATAAGAAAGAGCTCCTGTCTCTCATGTCGTGGTGTCTGTCTTTGTGGTGGTGGCTGTGCAGTGGAGGGCAGAGCCCTGGTGGAGGGGAAGGGGTGGAAGAGGTGGAGACATGAGGGCAGGGATATAGCCTGGAGGTGTTGGCTCACCTCCATGGAATCATTGAGACATTTTTGTTTGAGTTGGGGAGTGCTTTGAAGTCCTCTGGTGGAAAGCCTGCCTCCTCACCCCTGTCTTTGCTTTCAGGTGGGTAGGTTTTCAACCTGCACTTCAGCAGAAGTGTAGGTTTAGCTGCCTGTGCTTTACACGAACAAAATGTTTCCTGTGGCAAACAGAAATCACATGCAGAAACCCATGTTTGATTTCTCAATTCTGAGTCTCTCTGTTCTTAAAAAAGAATGGTTTTGCTCCACTTTTTTGTTCGACTTGTTAAGTTTTAAAGGAAAATTCAAATTGTGCTTTTCAAGATCATGTAAAGTATTTCAGTCATTGTCTTGGCCAACAGAGAAGACCTGGGGGAGCTGGGAGGTAGAACGGAAGAGAAAACAAAAGTACCTGTTCAATTAAAAATGCCGATGCAGATTAAAGAATCTGTCGCATTTTTATGCCAAAATTCAAACATCAGTTTCATTCAACTGTTGGCACAGTCACTGCCCCTGTTGCAGCATCTGAGTAACTGTGAGGAAATACCTGAGTATCTCCTGGTTGCTGATGGTGTCTTGGTGACCTCATGCAGTGATGTGTGTTTTCTCCCACTGGTGCCTGAACACACACTGCTGCCAGGGCTTTCCTCCATCCACACTGGACAGGAGTGAGCACTAGGCAGTCTCTGTGCTGCTGCCTATCCTTGATTGAAACTGTTGATGCCTCCCCTTGGTGCATGGAAGCACATTCCTGAGTGTTGGACGCTGGCATTTTACTCTTCAGTTAGGAGTGAAGGCAGCCTTGTTGACCTTGGGCTTGCGAGAGTCGCTATCCTAGTGGGTTTTATGGGGTTTCCTTCTTCTGAATCTGTTTGTTTTTCAGAATTGTATTTTAACCGAAGCTTGCTGCTGTTCGAATTTTGAGAGTGAAATTTTAATTGCTAAATAAAACTTCAGTTATTTGTATAAATTATGAGGAAATCAGTTAACAGCTTTGTGTTTCTTACTTTTCTGGTTATGCCTACTAGGAAACTTTAAGGAAATAGATGAAGCTGTCAAGGCTGCAAAAGCAAGAGAGTCTTGTTCTTGAAGAGAAGAGACTTGGATAGCTCATAAAATCACAGCCTTTGGATGCTGCAGAGAAGGAAATTGAAGTCATTATGACATTATGGCAGAGAGTGTCTGATCTGCCAAACTGTCAGTGTTTGATGGACGTGGTATCTACTGACACAATGCTGCACGAGTGCCAGCCAGTTTCTCTTTCTGTCAGCGCAGTGTTGATACTGCCAAGTGCCTGTTACTCCCTCGAACTGCTGCACGTGTAGAAAAAGCTGCTGATCAATACAATAAAAGGGCAGTTTATGTTTGGTGATTATCAAACGCGTATTGATCTGTCTTTCGGTTATGGGTGTGTAATGTTAGGAAATCAGTGATTGAGACGGCTGAAGTATTGGTAACAGATAATTTCTCTAAATTACAGCATAAACATTTGCAACACTTAATAACTTACCAGATAAATATAGTTTCCTGACAGCTTTCCAGCATCAGTTTTATTTGGGAGCTGAGTCACTAACACCCTAAAGTTTAGGAGGAAAAAAATTCAATGAAAGTTTCGGGAAGTGACTTTTTTTTTTATTTGTTTAATGTAGCACAAAGTGAGCATCCCAAAAAAAAGATCTTGCCACCCTGCTATGACTAAGTGCCTCCGAAATGAGTCTGGAAGCAGGTTCTGAAAGTGGAGATGCAGCAGAAATAAAGGTGGAAGTTGAAAGAGCAAATGCTGATGTTATGGAAGATAGCAGATGAGAAATGATTCAATAATGGTTACAAGCATTCATACAAGGGGAGGAAAACCCACCCAGATTCTCACTTAACTATATTGATTTCACACTTGAAAAATGAACTGCAGTTTATTGCATCCAAGTTGTAGAGAATGCTCCCCTCAGATCGAGGGAGAGGTACGGCAGGAGGGTTTTTGCTATGTGCTTAGACAACAAAGTAATACGGGAAGGATTAAAGGACTTCTCAGGTGAAGTCATCCTCTGTTTAATGCTTATGGAGAAAGCACTGGCATCTTGTAGTCTTGGCTGAATATATTTTGGAAGGTTAAGGATGTTTCTGCCACTGTATGAGTGACTGTTGAAAAGAAGATCAAAGCTCCAGTCTTTTATTGGCATTCTCTCATAGCAAGGGTGTGTGCTTTGTATTTTACTGTGTCATAATTTCTAGTTGTTTTTTGGGTTTTTTTCCCCTTGTTTTTGTGTGTGTGGTAGTTTGTCATCTTTAGTACAATGCACAAATTAGTTATTCAGGTAAAAACTGTAAAATCTGGATGACCTAATTATAGATTTCTTAATTTGCACTCCTGTGTCCTGTTATTAAGTATTCCCTTACTCAGAAGAGCTGAGTACTTGGAAATCCCATTGCAGTCAACGGGAAATGCAATAATAAGCACTTTGAAAAGCAGCTTTTCCTTGTAAAGCACTTAAAGATGATGGTTTGTAGAGATACCCGAGACATGAAAATTCTTTACCTAAATTAGTAACCTAGTTAGTATCTCCAGAGCCAATGGAGTGTTTGAAAAATATCTGCACTTCATTTGGGAAATTTCAGATTTAATTTTAAATAATTCTGACTCTTGTACGTATTTTTGCTTGGAGCATATGAGTAGAATTGATTATGTATTTTAAGTACTGTCTCTTTGGAAGAAATTTTCAAGTTTCACTATGAGATCTCTGATTTTTTTGTTAAATGTACTGTGTCATAATTCTACTCACATTCAAAAGGTAGGAGTGGTTTTGAAAATAAGAATAGCCTCACTGGATTTAAGCAGATTATTTATGTGTGTGAAATTACTCAGTTGCATAAGTGCTTGAAGAACTGGGGGTTGTGTAAAGTTTCTGTTAGTGGCTTACATTTCTTTTTGTTCTATTCTTAATAACTTTGTATTTAAGATGTCTGAAAAGCCTGTATTTACAGCTCACTGTCTGCATTTGGTTTCTGAAAGGAAAATCATTTCAGGTCAACTTCCACTTCATGTAGAAGGAAAAAAATTGATGTGAAAATAGAATGGATTTTGGCTTTCTGCATGTTTCATCAGTGATACAATGGATTCATTCATAAACCTTCAGTAAGATGTGTTTTGGTATTTTTCCTTTCATTGTAAAACATAGGTACAAGTTTTCCTGGAGAATTAACAACACAAAAGCCTTAATTTAGAGTTATAATTACAAAATGATGACTTTACCATTTGGAGCAGTTTAATGGTTTTATGTGGAGTGAGAAGAGGATGAGGCTTTGTCAAATGCAGGCCTCTTTAAGACACTGAATAATATGCAACAGATAATTTTGTCCAAGCAGTATACAAGAAAGCATGGAAATTATAAGACTACATATTTTAGGAAAGTGTATTCATGAATGAGCAGTTTTAAATACATCCTGAAATAGTTCCATACAGTATGGACATGCTGTGAAGCTCAGGATGTCCTAGATTTCTGCAGACAATATAAATGACTTCTTGTTACTAAATTTTGAGCAGGATCAATGTGTGCTTTTATATAGTTTTTCTGGGTAATACCTGGAAGTTTAATTGTTTGAGACACCTTTTAGTTTGCTGTGCAGACAAATTGGGGCATTTTCAAAGTAGCAGTTAAAGCCTACTGAACTCCCATGCACTAAAGAGTAGACCAAAAATTACTTCCCTCAAAAACACAGATTTATAAGCTCCCTTGCTCTTTTTTTCCCCACTTCCTCATGTGTGCTAGAGACCTTTTTTCCTTTCTAGCTATGCATTCTTGAGCACTTATCACTAAATTATCTGATTAACTCTTGCATAAAAAAGCCAATGAGAAGACTTTTTACAAAAAGCTTAGCTGAAGTTTTCAAAGGAACCTCCATAACACCATTTCTAAAACTCTTCAGCTCCTTTGAAAATTTCAGTTTATGCCTCTTGAGTTGTCCGCTTGTATTATGCATCTGTGCACGTGCAAGTACATAAAATGTACTGTATGGTAAAACTGACTAAACATCTGTTTCAAATTAAGTTTAGTCATTGAGGAAAAGTTACTTTAGACTCAGGTTATTTCACCAATATTCTGCATCAAACTTGTATTCAAACCCAGTATTGCCTGTTCACAATGGAGTGAGGCTTGAGTGAAATGTCTTCATGTGGCTGGGTGGCAGTGAGCTGATCTCTCAAAGACATTTGACCTGTGGAACTCACCATACCAAGATATTATCAGAGTAAAACATTACAGCTCAGGCTAGCTAACAAAGAGGTTATGACATGTGACTTTTGGCTTAAGAGGGCTACTCAAAGCATGAGGTCAAGAAGATAACATTTTCAAAGAAGGGTGCTCTTGCCTACTTCTAAATCACTTTGTGCCCTCTGAAGTAGGGGTACTGGTCTCATCTCTTACTGCTTTTCTTAAAATGAAGGATGGCTCTGGTTTTAGAAAAAGTATTCTTTTAATCTGAATCACTGCTATAGAGGCTTAAATTTTAAGGAAATGTCCTCATAATTGTGCATGCTCTGTTATTTTGACACCAAGTATGAACAGTGTCTATCACAAAAGGGAATTTATTATGATAAAATCGATTCTTTAAAAAAAAAACAACAAACATTGCAGCAATTAAGCTCAAAGTCAGCCATAATAAAGCCATGGAGTACTTACAGTGTCACTGAAATGACTCTAAATTTTATGACAAGGAATGGTGACCTGGCAGCACTTGCACTTGATTGTGCTCAGAAATTCTGTCCAAGAGGTTCCAATTCATATTAGAAACCAACACTGTATTATTAGGAAAGCTACATACTACTGTGGTCTGCAACTTACATATCATGTGCTTTACTGAAGATTAGCTTTATTAAATCAGTCACTGCTTGCAGATCTGCTTCAGCAAGACCAAATCTGAGGCTTTTAAATTTTTTTTTATTTCCCTCATTGATGAAACAAGCAGAAGCAGACAGACTGGCTGCACGTTGCTTCTCCATTCATGGAAAAGATGAATTCAGAACTATTAAGCCAGTTTCCTCTTTAAATTGCTGGATTTTTTATTTTATTAATTTTTATTTTGTTGTTGCCCAGAACTGGAATTCAGATGAGGCAAGAACCAACGATTTCTCTCTGACCTTGACACATGTTTGCTTTTCTTGGCCAGCTGGAAAAATGTTAGAACAAACTTCATGGCAAGACACTAAGAGAATAATTAAAGCCTTACATGTAGTTTTTCAGCTGTTGGTTGCATTTCTTTCGAGAATTGATTCAAATAATTATAGATAAAAATAAGTGCAACACCAGCAGAAAATCTGCCTGTGGATGCTGGAATGAAAGGGTGAAAAACTGTGATTTTTTGCACATCTTATGATTGATTATTGATGATTGTGGCAACTCCCCCTGGAAGGGTTTTATTGTGCTGAATGAATGTGACCAACTTTAGACTTCAGCCTTTGTTCTATAAGGTACTTTAAGTGAGGAGTGCCTTTGGTGCTCAGCAGCTGCATTTCTTCTTTTAGTGCTTTCATCAGTGCAAAACAAGAGCTATAATGTGGAGAAACCTTAATTATAAAATGCATAGATGTTGTTTCACTTACTTGCTCAATAGGCCAGAGACTTGGGAATATGAACCAATGAAGCAAGAAGCATTCTTCTAATAAGGATGCATTTACAAATTAAATAGCTTTTAAATTTGATATTTTTGTGCTGTGCTAAAGATATGTTATGTTTTTATGCCTTGGAGTTTCATATGTTCATGTCAGGGGGTTATCAGAGGTGTTTAAATATTTTGGGTTGCAGATCCCTTACAAGGAAATGCAACACGATACAAGAGGTGTTGGTTCAGTTGTGCTTTCTGTTTATTTGATGTATATGGAAACAGAGTTCTTGTTTTGTGAAAAATACCACTCTAATAATTTCAGTACAAAATGTGAGTCTTTTCTCCAAGCCCCACGCTGTGCAGTTAAACCTAAGCTGGGCTATGAATTGCTCTTTTTTGCAATACAAGTGCGAGCTCCATATTGGCATAGCTCACCCCCGTAATTAGCTGCTGCCGCACAGGCGTGGCGGCCAAGGGTACAAACTATTGCATGCACATCTTTGGATCTGCATGTGTTGTTTTCATTTACAATGTTAATGTATATGGCAGACGTTATTAATATGGGGCAATTAAAGTGTGCATCTTTAACTTTCTGACATCCCTGCAGTTTGTCTTATTTTAGACTGCAGGAAGGATTATGAACTCTGAAAAAGCTGTAAAGAGAGATTAATGGAAGTTACTCAGAAGAATTTGAGATTTAAATGTGAAAGCCTGTAAAATTACTGCTCTTTCTCTTATTTAGATAAAAACATACATTTCTTGATTTCTAAACTACTTTGGTCAACTGCTTATATAGATTCTGGGTTAGCAGAAATACTTTAAAATAAATGTTGGGATGAAGGTTGATAATAGATGAGTCCAACTCTTTTTAGTGATTTAAAGTTGTTATTCAGTTAAGTTAGACCTTGCTGCACTGGTACACATCTGGTCATTACTTTCTTTTGGCAGTATTTCCCTAAAAACTTGCCTTCATTAATAGCTACCGACTGACTCTTAGAAAATAATTAAAATTTCATTTGATGGTATTTATAATACGATGGTTGTCTTGTTGCTGGAAAGTGAAATCAAAGGCTTAGCTGCAGAATTTCTACAGATGAGCTTCACTGTTTCAAACAGAAACCATTGGTTTTGCAGTGAAAGCTGAGAAGTTTGGTGTGTGTGCAAATACACTGATAATGTCCTCTCTTCATAGTAGCATGCCCTTTACTCAAAAAAATCTGTGTACTGAATGCCCTTTAAATCTTACTGACATCTTTTCTATATGTCATTGTTTAAGATGTAAAAAACCCCTGTCATTACAAAGTTACCAGAGTTTATTCACTTGATTTTTGTTCCTTCCCTTTGGCTGCAAGATAATTGCAGTGACTTGGTCACTCAAGTTCATTCGATGGAGGCACAAGGAGGATGGCTCTGGAGCCTCTTGCAGGCAGCTGTGGCATTGTCTGGTTTGTAGAGAGGTGTCTGTGTTCCTGACAGCCTGTGTGGTGGGAAGTAGTGACAGGTACAGGGACAGTAGCAGAGTGGGAGATTGTGTGTGTTTTTAGAGCTTTGCTTTTTTTGTTCCAGGGAATCAGCGCTGTTTTCCTTCCCAGTTTGAAAGTTTTGTTGTCAACTCTTTTGGATGCTGTTGACCTCTTGCATATGTTCACAAGAAGGCAGGGAAGGGAGTCCTCTTTACCTTGCCAAGGCATATTCCTACTGCTGTGCCAGAGATGGTGGCTGTGCTCTGGGTGGCTGCAGCACCAGCTGTTTTGCAACTTGCTGTGAAAGATAAGCCTTGCCCTGAAATTCTGCGGCCACATAAAAGTGACTCCCCACCCTTCAGCTGGAGGTGGCTGGGCTGTAAGATCTGAATGCACAGAGGCCTCAGCCCTTCTCTCATACAGCAGTAGATGGCTTTGGATTTGTTACTAATAGTCATGGGAATGTAAGAGGGTCTGAACTGGGTCAGGCTGAAGATTCATGTGCTCCCTCCCCTATCTTTCTTCTGACAGTGCTTGGAGCTTCAGAAGCCTCTTGGGGTACTCTCCCAGTTTGACCAGTCTGTAGTTCAGTGACTAAGTTAGAGGTTGTGTCTGAGTCTTCCTGGTTTCTTAGCCTGGATTGGCTTTTCTTTCTGGAGTTTGTCTGTTTGCAAATATTAAACCTTATATGAATTGGTTAGTGGTGAGGTGTGCTAGGCAAACTGGGAACTTTCTTAAAATAATTTTGGGTGTCTTGGTTTCCAGCTGATGTGCGCCTCATAGGCAGGGTTTAAAAAGAATTCCAGTGCAAAAGGAAGTAATTATAAATGTATAAGGAA
The DNA here is from genome assembly GCF_001522545.3 of Parus major. NCBI lineage: Eukaryota > Metazoa > Chordata > Aves > Passeriformes > Paridae > Parus > Parus major. The sequence continues at coordinate 92,644,541 of NC_031769.1, forward strand.
GGTAAATATCAGCCTTGGACTTTAAAACAAAAACTGAAGGGCTGGTATCTCCCTTCTTGTATGGGTCTAAGTGTGCAGTGAGTGCTAAAGTCATCACAATAAGTCAGGAGGGACACTTGTCTGACTCAGGTTAGGATTTGACCTTCAGTTTGTAACCAAAGCCATGAGCGGGTGTAAACCTCTTGTAAGCTGGCGGTCTTTCTGCAAGCTTCGAGATGAGAGAAGTTGTAGATTAAATGAGCTGTATCCAACTGCCATGATGGGGTTCCCAAACAGCAGTTGTCTTGTGCAAGAGGTATCATGTTGACCAATGACAGGGCCTGTTGATGGCCAAACACTCCTTCAGAGGCTGGACCAGCTTCTATTGGTCCAGTCATCTAGGTAACAGCATGAGACAACCCTTTTTTGCACCTGGGATTTGTTATCTGAAGCATATGAAGGAACGTTGTTTTCACAAGTTCCAAGTTGATAATACACTAGAGAATAAGGGATAGAACAGAGGCTATTCTGGACTTCATTTTCCAGCATTATTGCTGTATCTCAGAGGGTTGGTCTGTTGACTTCTCCTTTATGGGATACCTAACAATTTGGGCTGAAACAAGTGCTTACTGGTTTCAATGTTAGCAGATCCTGTAATTGCCTTTAGCTGTAGCCAAGACAGTCACAGTTTTCCAAATGACAAACCTAGTGAGACACAGTGGGGTTTGTCACCTCCTTCAGAGCTGTCTTGTCTTACAATGATGTTGTCACCATCTATTCTACTTTTATTCAGGGTTATACTAGAAACATTCTGGCAGATCTTTCTTTGCCTAATTTTTTGATTACTTCTAAATCCCGTGGAGTAAGTAGTGACTATGCATACTCTGTGCCTTTGACCATCCATCTGCTGGATGTGTATGTGGAGGGATTGTTCTGGCACCCTGCATTAGATGTTTATAAGTAAGCTGTTGTAACCTTCTGAGGAGTGTTTTATGAGTGAAACAGCAGAGCAAAAAAATATCACATCTGTTTGCTTCAGTTATAGTTTTCCCACTTGAAGTTTTGTCAGTGGAGAAAGCTAGGGGTCATTTCCCAAAGCCCCTTCTTCTGCAGTCCAGTGGTTCCAAAAGAGAAGATACAAGCCTGTAAAAACAGAAAGTTCCTTGACTTCGTGGTTATTGGAAGAAGCTTGAGTGTACTATAAAAGCTCAAAAGACAAATCCACAACCAAGTTATGGTCAAAAACCTTGCCTAAGTTGATGAATGCACCAGGACGTTTGAGTGCTTGACCTATGAAGTTTAGTGCTCTGAGTTGGCAGTACTATAATAACCATTTTTATTGTGCTTTCTCTGCAAGTCTTATCCAGTACCTGGTTTTGGATATTGTATTTAATTAACACCTTGATTTGAAATGTTAATTAAATGAATCATGCACGCTTAAATTAATCAAGTTCAGGAGATACTTGAAAGCCTGTCAAAAAAGGGTTGTGACAGAATGAAGGACAATACTTTTAGTTGTAAACCTGTATTTTCAGAGTTATGATACTGAAAGGAGTTGTTCTGTTTGAATGCAAACCTGATACAAGGGTTTAAGGAAAAAGTTTCCTTATTTTTACAAAATACTTGATTATAGATAAGGTGGTGTACTTTTGACCCCATACGAGGTAGTAATAACGCTTGTGTTTTTATTTCAAGATTGTGGTTTTTTTACTGTTGGTCAAAGTGAGGCTGTTTTTTTCTTACATATATGGCTAGTTTTTACTCATGAGAATATCATCTCTTCAGATTATAAACAGTAGCTTTGGTAAATGTACCCATTACTTAAGGAAGTGAATACAGGTGTGCTTATCTAAACCTGTTTAAAAAAATATAAAATCCCAAATCCTCTGAAGTATTAGCAAACATTGTAGCTGACTGTTGTAAACCTGCCAAAATTAGATTACACCTGCCTAAGAATGTGCTTTTAGTCAAACATTTTCTACAACTTATGCTTGCTATTTCTACTGAAATACAAACCTCCCTGGCATAGATTGCTTCTTTTTATTTGTATGATCTTTGTTTAGTGCTGCAAGTGGAGTAGCCATGGAGTACTAAAGGTAATAAATACGTAGTTTTAAATGGTTTGTTTTGATAGTAAGAAGTGTCAGGTAACTGTAGTCTAGAAGTTGTTTATATAAAGAGCAAATATAACACTATGCTATATAGAACTGTGTTGCATTGTGATTATTTAGCACTGTCTGCAGTGTAGAAATACATTAAATAGGGAGTAAATGAGTAATAAATGAGTGAGATGCAGAGAAGTGAAAGCAGTGGTAAAGATGGATAACCTAAAATAGGAGAACGGTCTTTATGTATGTGGCCAAGACAAATGGCGTTTGTGTGTTAGGAATAGCATCACAAAACATCCCATAATGAACCAGCCACGCTGTAATCCATGCTTATTTGTTGTGTAACAGGTTTAAGGGTTTAGCAGCGTGGCTCAAATTCTGCTCTTGGAGTTAAAGAGTCACAGTTACGTTGTGCTTCTCTGGTGGAAAATCTACTTGCTTCAGCATTGCCCTGAGGGGTGAAGGAGTATATTTCTATTTGCAGAATGGTAAAATGTGTGATATAAAGCAGCCTTCTCATGCTGGAGGAAAGTGAGTTTGAAAAGCATTCAAATCATACAGTTCCAGGTGTAGAAAGAGACTAACTCCTATAAGAAGAATATGTCACTAAAGTGAGGATCACCTCTAAGGATCTTACCCTTTAATTTGATGTTCTGCATAGCCTACTTTTTTTTCCCAGTTGCTTATGAAGAAATTGAGAGATAAGTGCAGCACTTGAATTCTATTTGTCATTACGCTTCTTGTTTATTATTAAATGTAAATGCATAACGTTGGCAGGAAGTATGTGTTTCAAAAAGGCCAGCTATAGGTTAGTGATGTGATTTATGCCTTGTTAGCTTCTTTACTAGCTTAGCTTTACCATTTGTTTGATAGTCCTTCTGGTTAACTTAAGAAATGAACTCTGCATAGGCCGAAGAAGGGATTAGTTTACTTTTGGAGCTCATGAGAAAGAAGCTGTTTGTCAACTTCTGTCTGCACCTCTGATGAAAAGAGGGACTTTGACTCTTTGAAAAGGTGAATCTTGACTTTTTAATGATAATTTGCTCCTAGAAATTATCTGAAGTTGGAATATTTGGCACTGTTTAAAAGTACATAAAAGAGCACATACAAAAGATCTCAAATTCCTGCCTTGAGGAATATACATAGCAATTAGAACATTGCAGTATGTAGTACACATATTATGCATTAGGGGGAAGAAACTATACAAAAATGAGTGATGGATTTAATTTTAGAAAATAATTTTGAGTCATTTGTGGAAAATATGATTTAAGAATGAATGAAAATATAATGAAAAACCAGTTCTAAATGCAGTGTCAGAACACAAGGTCGCTGATATAAAAGATGTATTAGGGAGGGTGAGTCACTGCCCACACAAAAGAGAGTAGGGTGGAACACTGTAGGTCCTTGAAGAAGAAGGATGGTGCTTGAACCTTATATGTGAGGCATTTGGCATGGGTGTTGGCATCCGTTGATTTTTGGGACAGCAGCAGTTACTGAACAGACAGAGGGGGGACAAGTTACAGGCTTGGAGACTGGAGATGGTTCTGTTGTAACTGAGGATATAAAAGCCTGAAGAGTGGGCATCGTCTGGGGAGGAGGACAGAAGGGGCAAGGGGGAAGCCTGTGAGTCTGTGCTGGAATGTCCTGGCAAACAAGAAGCTGCTGAGCAGGGACTGAAGGTGTACTAATGAGGGAGAGCTCAAATGGAAGAATTAGTCATGAAGGGCCCAAACAGGTTTGGGAGAGAGAAGGAAGTGAAAGTGCTCCTGGAAGAAGCAGAAGTGTTGGGGATGACTGAGAAAGGGCTGGATCGCAGGCAGACAGACAGGGGAGAGTGGGGAAAAGATGTAGCCTTTAAAGTACATCTGCAGGATGGCAGTGGCCAGAAAGGGAGTGTGAGCCTGGCTGCTGGCCCCAGGTGATCCAGAAGGAATCTAACAGGCAGGCAGTGTGTGTGGATAGCTGGGGGTAGGAGGCATGGTGGTGACAGCAGTGGGGTGGAACCAGGCTGGAGGGTAGCAGTGAGGAGATCAGTGCCACAGAAGAGGTGTGGGTGGCATGGACAGGGACGTGGGCTGTGGTGGAAGGCACAGTGGCACGTGTGGCAGTGGTGGCGTGTTGAGGTCTCTGCTGTGAAGAGTGGTGGGAGGAGAGGGTGCTCGTCCGTGCATGTGGTACATACACTCATTTCTTTGAAAGCAGTAACAAAGTCTAGCTAATACTTTGTGATTCAAACAGTTTGGTGTTCTTGGTGTATGTAATTAATGTTTTTCTTACCAGTTGATAGATTTGTCTTGCCAGTTGTAGTGTATGGAAAAACAAATATATCGGCAACAGCCTGTGCAACAGACCTTTCTTCCTTGCAGACTGGCTTGCTTACTATCCTGTGTGTGATAATTTCAGAGGTTTTGGTTTGTTTTGAAGTAGTTGCTCAGCATTTGAGTGGTGAGGCAGTTATGAGATTATCTAAATAGGGGTGGGGTTTGTTCCTTTACTTTCTTCTGTTCTTGACTCTACCTTCCCATACCAAAGGCCAGCAGTGAGCTCAGGAATGGTTTTGGAGATTGATGTCCACCCAGGCCCTTGTTTTTCACAAAGGATCTAACACAGAATGATTTTTCTGCATTTGGGCAAATTTCTGTGGATCTTTGGAGTTCTGGGAAAGTGCCTTGTACTCTATAGGTGAGGGACTGGCCCAAAGGTTCCAAGTCTGATTAAACTGCAAGGAGAGGAGAAGTGCATGTACGGAAGTAGTTCTGAACAGAGTTATCTGGGTTCATCTTGTGATTCCACAGTGTCCTGACCTGCCAAATTCTGAAGCATGCTTTTACATTGCGCTGTTATGAGAGCAAAGTTGACAGGGTTGGTAAAATGTGCTTTGAAATTGTTTATAAGGAGTGGATGGAATGTCTGTCTCTTTTAGGTGATACACTGCAGCGATGTTCCACAGAGATAGTTCAGCGCTTCATACCAAAATAAGCCAGACCAACAGACAGCTGAAAGATATGATTTCAAGTTTAGTTTCTTTTCTCCTGACTGAAAGGCTTGAAATCCAGAAAAAGTCATCTTGTGCTTTGTATTCATTTGACATAAAAGACTGTTCCTTTCTTCCTTTCCTTTTTTCCTTTTTTCTTAAAAGAAGTAAATGAATGAAAAGAGGAGAAAAGTAGTTACTTCACTGTGCAAATCAAGTCATACTTTATGGCTATGCCACTTTTATTGTACTGGCTGTGTGTGTTTGCTTTACTGTGCAGTACAAGATTCAGTGTATTTCAAAGTTGGATTTATTACATATGTAATGGAAATGGCTTTTAATGATGATAACTGCAAAGAACTCTAAAATGAGCTGTTGGAGTAATGAAGCAGCAGCTGACATCTCATCTTTAAAACCTCTGGTGAACTTAGGAACTTTTGATCCTTCTTTTAAACTGCTAGCAGTCACCCATCTTACTGCTGCATCTAAGATAAGCTCATCATCACAAATTACACTTGCGGATGGACTGATCTTCAGGGGTGCTGTGTACTTTAGTGTAAAGACAGTGATATGAAGGTATTTCTGCGGCACTGGCTGTCCACAGATTGGCCCTCAGCACTGTCCTCTGCCAGTTTGGGACTGGTGGTGTCACAGAGACAAATCTGTGTGTGATTTGAGCAGCCTTCAGCTTGGGTGGTGAGGGATTTCTGAAGTGTGCAGTGTCTTCATCTGGGCCTGGGCATAGTCTGCATGCTTGATATTCAGAAATGTTGCAGAGAATGGAAAAACTGTGAAAGTCTTAATGAATTACCTGCTTAAGTTCTTAAGAAGTTTAAGAAAGCTTCCTAAAATAGAGCTTGTCCATACTGTTTTGTGCTTTACAAGAGCTTACAGTGAAATACTTTATATATACACACGCATTTACACACACACACACACACACACACACACACACACACACCTCTACACACACAGAGGAAAAAAATGTAGTCAAGCATCTGCAAATGAGTTTTTGACAGCTGTGTGTTTTGTAAATTTTGTGTTGCTTCTCAGTGCTATCTCAGAAGGTAATGTTTAAGAGAATGCTTTTATGGCTTATTGCATATGATTATTCATCCTTCTATTTCAGGGCACAGTTCCTTTCCCTTTCCCCTGTGCCTTTTCTGTCCCACTCCTTCTCCCTTCCCCCCAATTTATTTTTTTTTTTCAGTGCACTCTTTTTTGCTTTTGTTTCATTGCTTTACAATTCCTTTATAATACTGTGGAGGGGGAAGAAATAAGCAAACAACTCAGTGGTGTTACTTCAGAAATAGTTTTTGTTACAGTAAGACATTAATTAATCAAAGCACGGTGCTGCAATTCTAAGTCTGTTAACAGGTTAATGCTTGGCAACACTTCTATTTATAAGATAATGATTTTACTATAGCAGTTTGAGCAGTAGGATATATTAGGTATAAGTGAAATTAATTTATTACCTTGAATTTCTTAATTCTTCACACAACTTATCTTGCAGCAGTGGCCCATAGAATAATATTTACCTTCCGTTGGCCTGGTGAACCACATGGCTGTAGCTAGTGAACTTGTTTGGTATCAAACATACAGCTTTTTGCATTTGAGGTCTGCTGTGGAGAAATTACAGCACTGCATGAGTCTACTAAAGAAAGCACTGAAGTTTGTTCCTTACTGGCGCAGTTGTTATTTGTGACAGTGGAATTTGGGCACTTAGGGCAAGGTTGCTTAGTGTAATTTTTGCTGGGGTAGGAAATCAATAGCTTAAAATGTTTACCTTCAGTTGTGCTCATGATTTTCTTGCATTCAGGTCTTGATGTACACTGCACAAAGGCATTCCAGTTTTAGTTAGCAGTACAGCTTCTGAATTGATACAAATTGATTTCATGGCGCTGTGTACACTTACGGCAGCTGAGGATGTGGTTTGTGTGATGGGGCAAACAAGAGGCAGCAAGGAGGGGTGGGAGTGTGTCTGTGTGTGCCATGTACTGCACCTCCTGTGTTTTCTGATTATCCAGCCCCTGGTCTTCCATACAATAATGTAAAAATTGCAAAAAAATGAAGTATGTCCTTGCCATGACACAGCAAATAAAAATAGATACTTCTAAATTTTTTTACTGTTGTAAGATAGAAACTGGGCTTGGAGCAGAGCATATTGACAGAAAACTCCCCTGCCCATACAGTTTGAAATCAGCCCCCACACTGAAGATTTAAAATGGCCATGTTACAACTCCATCTAAATTAGTCTGCAGTGGAAACCCTAACAAGATCATTAAATATAAAAGCACTACTGGATGCTGGGAAAATATTGTGCTGCCCATATATATACACATCTTCACAGATATGCATGAATAGACAGCATCAATGCCATCGATTTGAATAAGGAGGTAATACACAGCATTGAGGTGACTTTGCTTGTACCTAACTTATTTTTTTTGTTTGGAACTATCAGAACTGTAAATGTTTCTTCAACTTCTAAATTTTAGGTTTAGGGACTAATAAGCTACCAAAGTAACTCCCTGGGTGGGTGTGGCCAAATAGGGAAGCATTACTGTTACACTGAAGTGAAATGAAGTGGGGTTTTTTTTTAGTTGTTACTGGGTTTTTAAAGTTTTTTTCCCCCCTTTTTTTTAGAACCTAAGCTGATGCTTATTTTCAGAATTAATGATACTGTTACAACATGTCAAAATAAGAGCTTTTGACTTGCCAATATATATCATTAATGACCCTAGGAGAAGAAAAATCACATCTGCACTGGTGCAGTTCTTGGCTTTTCTGGGGCTGATCAATAATCACATTGTGCATTCATTCCCGCTAGCCCCCCACCCTGCGAGGTCAACTTTAACTACTAGTCTTTACATTTCAGAAAAAGGACATAGTCTGCCTTATGCATTAGTAGCATCAGTCTCAGTGTTCCCTTTGGGTCTAATTTACTGCTATGCATCCAAAAATCAGTAATTCTTTTGTTTTGTTAAATTTATTTATCTGTAATTTTTCAGGAGAGCTTTTCTCTTCTGCCTTCTGGTGCTATGCTGAGAGATCTGGGTAGAAACTGGACTCAGGATGCTGAGGTTTGCTATGGTTGTGCTATTTAAATGGATCCTCGCTTGATTGTATTGTAGCATCTGACAATGACAATGGGAGAACAACAGTTTCAGGGCCTCCTGTCTGGATGGTAACGCAGCTGCTGCAATAAAGTCTTGTTATGCTTGACCAGTCACATTTGGACAGTTATTTCTAATTAGAAGTTCTTATTTACGTTGCATTAGAAAATAGTTTGAAGCAAGCTGGTAGATGTTTGGGTGAAGTTAGTTCATTTTCTCCTCCTTGCTTTGAAAGATTAATGTTGCTTTTTGTTTTGTCCTGCTGCCAGAATAAGTAGCCTTGAAAAAATTCTTGCCATTAAAAGAAGCTGCTTTTTTTTTTTTTTTTTTCTTTTTTAATTTAACGTAGTGGTCTCCAGCAACTGATGTAAAATAAAGGATTACTGTGGGTAGTTTTGTCGGTGTTAGATATCACCAATAGTTTTAAGTCTTGTGATGGCATTTTGTGATTTCTGCATTGTTGGGTTTTTTTCCATGAAAGTACTAGTGTTAGTGGTTCCCCTTTTATTCATTTCTTCATATTAGGGGGAAATGTAGTTTGTTCATAATGGATTATTGATTGGTCTGTGAACAGCAGAAGCCCCAAGGCCTTGTCATCAATGGTACTTACTCTCCCAATAGTGAATGCATCGCTTCATGCAGCCATTCTCAACCTCAGTCTGTAGAATATAAGCCCGTAATTGTTACTCTTGTGCAGCACAGTTTTTAGGGAGAGGAACTCTTCATTGTCATTATGGGATTTTCCCCCTCAATTTGTTCAAAGAATAGTCCCTTTGTTTTGGTAGCGAGATAAAGCTTGTCCTGGATGTTAATGATACATTTCAATTCATTGCTTAGAATACTACAGTGTAACTAGTAAAGTACATTTCTTTGTCTCTCAGAAGACAAACAAGCACAGTACACTAAAACACAAAGTATGTACTGAGTGGGTGACAGCTCTGTGTTTCTCAACATACCCTGTAGCAGTGTGAAAACAAAATTTCCCCCCACCCAGCCTCGCTCCTGATTCCTGAGGGACGCACAAAAAAATCTGGGTTACAGAGGTTTTGTTGATTTCATTTTGAGAGCAATCACCTCGTTGCAAATGCATACCTCCAGCTTTTTCAACATTAGTATTTTTACCTTTATTTCGTTTATTCCTTCCTCTGCTAAGGGTGCGGCATCAGTTGGGAAGGGCCTGACTCTGCTTTCCTGGCTGCCGCTCGGAAGCCTGCTGCAAAATGTCATTAGCTCATGGAGGGAGAAAGACACAGAAACACATGATGTATTTGGAGAAGCTCAAAATAATATCTCAGGGTTCAGACAGCAAACTTCACAAATGGGAAGAGCTTCACCAGCTGCAGGGGAAGGCTGGTTGAAAATAATTAAACAAAAATGTTTTACAAAATGCTGCCCAAGGATTTTAAAAGCCTGAGTGAAAATAGATTAATAGAAATTTCTTGTTTGTTTTTCCAGAAGCTTTTTATTTTTCTTTTTCAATCCTGTGTCAATTTTGGCAGGCTTCAACAGACTTCAGGGGATCTGTTGTCAAGATTGCTACTTCTGATAACTGAATACATTTGGAAAATTTGCCAGTCTTCTGCAACTGGTTTGGGATTTTTGGATAGGTTTTTACCGAGTTAGTTTAGGTTACTCTCAAAAAATCCATTTAGAACTATGCTGCCTTTACCTTTATATGCTGCAGAATGCCAGAATTTCCTGCAAATTCAGGTGCAGGCTTACTGTTTAAAGATAAGCTCGCTTCTTCTGTGCTCTGGTGTAGTCTGTGGTCCATAGCCTGCTGGTGTGGTCTGTAAGAGGCATTTGGGTAGGACTGGTGTGTAAATAAGGATGGCAGCATTGAGCCTTTACTCAGGGTGACGGGCTGATGACCCCCGTGGGATGTGGCTGCTTGGAAGAAGCCGTGTCCCCTCACCAAGTGAGGAGGAGGAGGAGGGCATGCAGGTAGAGCAAGGCTGGTGTGTGTGGAGGACAGAGTCTGTAGCGTAGGGAGGAGGCACGGAGCGGGGAGAAAGGTCTCTGCGGTTCAGTGAGCTCGAAGGCTGGTGGGGCAGCTGTAAAATGTTCTCTGTCTTTTGTTCCCTCTCTTCCTGCACTTGGCCCTTGTCTGGCATCTTTGCTCTGAATGGCAAAGCCTGTTTGGCTCTGAGGCAACCTGAGCCTTCTCAAATCAGCAGAGAGCCTCTCTCCAGGTTGCTGTTCTTCAAAAGCACAACTTCCTCAAATTCACCTAGATATTTACATGCTATGTCCTAGCATTTCATCATCTAGAAGGAATTTCAGTAAGATATTTTTCCACAAGATCATGCCTCCCATAGGTTTTCTTACTTTTTGATTTTTTTAAGTCCTTGCTGCTCTTGGCAGAGGAACATAGTGGCGTGATAGCGGTGTACGTTCAAACCTCTTGGAGATTAGAAGAGCGATTATTTCTCCAGTGCTTTTATCTTTCAGATGAAACTTGAAATGCACCCAGACTGAAAGCAGTTTGTTTTAAAAGATACACTGTGTTATTTGAATAGGTCTGTGTAGCTTCCCAAATTGTATTTTCTTCATTACTTACTGAAGAGTTTTACCTTCTTGCCACTATGGATCATGCAATGTGGTTTTTAAAATCATGTTTAATTGAGGAGAAATTTGAAAGAAATGTATAGTTTGCTTGTTCTATGTTGGGAAGGAATAATTTTGTATGTGTTTCTCTGCACTGCACAGCATATTTGTATGTAAGAAATGAATTTGCAATTACTTTTCCAGTATGGTATCTTTTGAATTCTTTTTTTCTTAGTTTATTCTCCCCCCACAATTTTCCTGTGTTGTTTAATTTCAATTTCTGTTTTAATTAATTGCTTTCCAAGAGGCACAAAAGGTCCTTAGGAGGATCTGTCTTTCCCTGTGGGCAGTCCTCAATACCTGGTTCTCTTCCAGAGTGTGAAGATGAAGAGAACAGTAATATGTATTTCAGAGTGCTCCTATGTTACATAGAGTGCTCTCTCCCCATACTTCTGTGCATGCTTCATTGCAAGGCTAAATGGAGGTCTTGCAGAAGTTGTGAGGATGATGCAGCCATGCAGCAAGGGTACCTGCTGAGCTGCCAGCAGGGACAAGCTACCATAGCCTCTGAGTAAGCCATTGGATGATGGGGGAAAAGATGCTGGGGCTCTGTGGTTAGAACAAGTCATTTTGGTCAAATGTGCTTTTCTGAAGGGAAGCAACTCTAGCCAAGTTAGTTTTAAAAACCAGAGGAGTTTTGATGCCTAAATGTTTGAAATAGAGTAGATTCTGTCAAGTACTTGCTTTAAGCATGTAGGAAAGCTTGTTTTCCCCTCGGGGTCACCAGGGGAATAAAAAAAAGTTTGTATTTGTTCCCATGTGGGTCAAGGCAAAAAATCTAGTGAGGCAATGGTTCAGGAAGAAACCTTATAACTAAAATATTTGGCTGTGAGAAAACATTTATTTCTCAGCACACCGCCCCTCCTGGTTTTGGGTCTCGGTTCATGTTTCCCTTCCATCTTGCTTTATATACCAAACTTGCAGGTAAACAGTGATGATAAGTATATTTTAAAGGCTGTAAGCACCTCATAGATAGTGGTCAGCTGCTTCTTATATGAACTGCTGATTCCTAGTTCAACAAAACTTAATCTAGTTCCTATGCCCCTCAGAGTATCACAGCTCCCCCAAGTAGGTGGGTGGCATTTGGCATAGACTGGAGTGCCATTGAAACACACAAAATATTTTTAAAGACCCCATATTACTTTATGGCTTACATTCACTTACGTTTTCTTATGGCTTGCCTCTCTGCTGGTGGGGATTTCTGTGCTGTGACAGAGGAATCTGCAGGCTGGGTGTGACTCTGCTATGGATTCTGTGTGATGAGCCAGTGCTGTGGAACTTCAGGGTGAGCTTGGACCAAAGCAGTGAAAAGCTGCTGGTTACCACCTGAAATTACTGAGAGGGGAAACACTTTCAGTAGCCTGAGGGTACCTGGAGGTGGCTGCATTCCATGCGTGGTGCTGGTAGAGAATTATTTCAGAATACTTTAAAATTTGGAATTATTTCAAAATACAGCTATTTTTATCATCACAGGCAGAAAGAAACAAATATAACTGTGGCATAATTTTACACCTAATGAAGGAGTAACTGGTGTTGTTTGATTTACCAGTTGATGCCTTCCATCCATTCTGCCATCTTTGATGTTTAGTAATTAATCCTGAGGTAAAAATTATTAAGACAGAATGTTACTTTCTATTGTTAGGATTCTTTACAGGTGTTTTTTCCCCTTATTTTGTAAGTTCAGTCTTCTAAATTGAAGCTTTTTTCCAAAGTTGTAATTTTATTTAACACTTTCCAATGAACCAGCTTTGCTGTTCTGCGAAGAGACCCCTCTGGAATAATTACTTCTAATTAGCCACTCAAATAATAGGAGGAGGGAGAAGTGAGTTAGTTATGTATTTCACCAAAGCCAAAGATTGACCTCCACTGTCACTTACTGTAAAGCAAGCTCAGATTGGGTGAACACCCTTCATCTCCCTAGAATTTTGTCGGTGGAATATCAAACTTGAAATTTTGAGTCTTATATGTGCATGGATCCGAATAATTCAAGTCTAGGAATACTTGATTTCAACTTTTAAAGTCACGTATTGCACTGCATTGAGCCAGGTAAAGTAATAAAAATGAAAAAAAAAAAAATCTCAGAATATTTTTGTGAAGACAATAACACTTCCATTAAGTATTTTAGACTAATAAAATTATTCAGTAGGTTTTAAGTCTGACATTTTTCCCCCTCAGGCCTAATTTGATGCAGGACTAGGGGGATCTCCTGTGAGGGGCTAATACCCTTCTTATAAGTAATGCTTTCTTCATAGCCTCATTTTCATAACTAAGTTTCATTAATGAAAATGCTATAAATAATTAAAGTGAAATATGTCAAGACTAAGGCCAGGGAATCTGTGGCCAAGTAAACAAAGGGACTCTGAAGCTTTGGATCTACATGTGCTTGGACTGCTGCATACAGCATTCTTGTCTAAGCTTGGCTCTTAAAGCGCTTTTGAACTTTCAGACAGGAAACACTGCAGAAAGTCGAGTTAAAATGGGCCCTACATTTTAAAACAAAAAAAAAGTCTTTAGTCTAAAAATCAGCCTGCCAGCAGAAACAGTATTCTCACTGGTGTAAGCTGTAGAAGATTAAGACTGTAGAGAACATTGAATAAAATACGTGAAAAAATTCGTTCTCAAAGCTTTGTATTTTTTTTTTTTTCTGAAATGGTATGGAACATTTCAGAAGATGTTGCTTGCATATAGCATAGTAGACTTGAACAAAAACCTGGTGTTTCTTTTTATGATTTAATGACTTTTAGGTTAAAACTTTGATTATAAGACAATATGGGTTGTTACTTGGCAGTTTTAGATTGTGGGTCAGATAAATAAGATGTTACTCTAAGTTGTTTCATCCACTGATGGGCATTATAAACTTGTATTTTCTGTTTGGCGTGTTTGTATCTTCTGGTGCAGCCACGAGACTTCAGTGTCTGACATCCATTTCACCCAGGAAATTTCTTCTGAGTCTGTCCGTCAGTTTGATTTTAAATGACTAATTTCAAAGACTATTTTAGAGTCTGTAGTTTGTAAACGTCCTGCTCATATGGACTTCTGAATTTGAGATATCTTTCTTTTTTTCTTTTTTTTTCTTTTTTAATAATAAAAAGATGCTTCATTCAAGAAATGAAATTACTTTTGTAACTCATCCTTACATGTTATTGTCAGCTCTCTGAGGAAAAGCTAGTTTGGGTTTGATGTTGTTTGAGGACTCCTAAGATGCTAAATGGATATTAGATATGCAGAAAATCCAGCCCAGAAATGAATGTCTTGTAGCAAATAAGAGGGCTAAAAGATTAAATTAAAATGCAATGAAGTTCTTCTGTAGCCTGTGACTGAGATGAGCATTGTGACAGTCTTGCATTTTGTTCAGCTCATGCTGGTGATGTGGTTAGACTGCTTATTTACGTATTGAAGAGATTCGGAGGTGAATACAGTGAGAAATCTTAAAATTTGAAGCTGTAAATCTGTAGCTCTTTGTTGAGTCATAGATGTCAAGTGATGGATGTGGGAATATATAGTCTTGTTAGTGCTCTGCATTTTTTTAACTACATTTTAAGAAGCTGATGTTTTCTTAATGTGGCAATAGATCAGTTCTCTTCATTAGAGAATGCTGTGTTCTTTGATCTTAGTCATGTGGTGTTTGTAGTCCTTAATGAGGATAGGAGGGGGGGAAGATTTTGTTTTACAGTGTAGTAATTGGAAAAGAAACAGCCTATGTGGATTTTGATCGCTGTTTTTTGCTGTGCAAAAGGTGCTTAGTACAAGATGAAATACATACTTCTTCTTGTACTAAGATACTGACCCGTGCATTTATTCATGGAAAGATAAAAAAATATTTAAACTTTCATTAATCTGCTCTGTTAATCAGAGTTTTTTCTTGTTTTGTTTGTTTTTTTTTGGTTAAAATTCTGTTTCATTGAGGTGGGTGGGTGGTGTCATTTCCTGTGTGTCATGTTGACATAAATCACTCACGTTTGAGGTCATTTGATAGCTACATTATCGCTTTGCTTTGTTAGTGTGAGACTAAAATTTATACTTGGGGGGTTTTTTTGGTTCACTGTCCAGCAGGAAATAACTTTCAGTTTTCATGAGTGCTTTGTCAGGCTCTGCATTCTTGTTTGCTCTGTAATCAAAGTACTGAGCGTCCTCAGCCCTTGCGCCTTTCTGTGCCTGCCACTTCAAGCACAGCCGAGCTGTCTGAGACACAAAGTAATGCAGTTGCCAGCAGGAATACGATACTTGCTAAAGTCTCTAGGAAAGCCTTTTATCTTTGGCAAGTAAGTATTTTACATGAAATTACACATGATGGTAAAGCCACAGATTTAAAGTGTAATAACCCCCACAAGAAATGTTTTCCTCATTTAAGGTGTATTTTTAGGCACTTCTGCCTGGTTTTGAAACAAAAAATATTTTTAAAGTTTGCACTTGCTTCAAGACACTGGTGTCAGCATATGGAAATGAGTATTTGCTCTTTTATGGATTTTACTTATTTAGTAATTATGCTTGTCATAGAATATCAACAAAAAGAGAAACTACTGCCTTTTGGTGCAATAGATTGTCATATGGTGTGATTCTGAGTGCAGAGTGAGTGATGGAAGCCGTTGAATTCAAAACATGAATAGGTTTGAATATATTTAAGAATCTGTACATTTGTATGATTTCGTTCTCGTTTCAGGTGATCTATGCCATCCGCTTACAGAGCACACAGAAATAAATCGGAGCTGTGGACTCTGCGGAGCAGCTGAAAGGAGAAACTCTACCCTGAGAATGAAGCAATAAAACACCTCTCTGCAGAACCGTATGATTGAGAACGCGGTCCAGCCCTCCTCTGCTGCCGGACATGCTTTTGTCCTCCTGCCCTGCTTACCCACTGTTGCAGTAATACAGATGGATCGTAGCAGAGAGGCAGAAATGGAGTTACGGAGATCCTCCAGCCCTGGCAAGCTAAGCAAGAACGACATGGATGCTGACAAGACCATGTGCCACAGCTGTTGCATCTGCGGTAAAAGTTTCCCTTTTCAGAGCTCCCTGTCGCAGCACATGAGGAAACACACAGGTGAGAAGCCCTACAAATGCCCTTACTGCGATCACAGAGCTTCCCAAAAGGGCAACCTGAAGATTCACATCCGCAGTCACAGGACAGGCACTTTAAGTCAGGGGCACGAGGCAGAGATGGGAGAGGCGCAGCTGGGGGAGATGGGTGTTTCAGAGGGCCTTGGTGGGTGCACCAGCCCCACTAAAAGCACATCTGCCTGCAACAAGATCTTGAACGGTACTGCTCAGGTCGATAGCAGCAAGATCTTGTTGAGAAGCAGCAAGAAGGAGGTCACAGAGATGGCACCAGCTGAGGAGGATGGCAAGCTGACCTCTTACCAGTGCAACTTCTGCAAAAACAAATTTGAAAGGAAGAAGGACCTGGAGCAGCACCTGCACCAGGTCCACAAACCGTTCAAGTGCAGGTTGTGCAGTTACATGACCCTGAGGGAGGAGACGCTGTTAAACCACATCGAGAAAGACCATATAACAGCTCAGGTCCCCAATGGGGAGACCTACACCGAGAACTGCAAGAGCGAGCTGAATGCAGGCGAGTTCCCGTGTGAAGTCTGTGGTCAGACCTTTAGTCAAACCTGGTTCCTGAAAGCTCACATGAAAAAGCACAGGGGGTCATTCGATCACGGGTGCCATATTTGTGGCAGGAGATTCAAAGAGCCCTGGTTTCTCAAAAACCATATGAAGTCTCATGGCCCCAGGTCTGGGAGCAAAAACAAACCAAAAAATGATTTGGAACTGATTGCCACTATCAATGACGTGATACAAGAGGAGACAATTGTGACAGGCCTATCTCTATATGAAGTTTGCACCAAGTGTGGAAATCTGTTTACAAATATGGAAAGCCTGAGAGTGCATAATGCTGTTCACTATCGTGTGCAGCCGGGCAGCACCGGGGATAAAGCTGAGGGCTTGACTGATGGGAGCCTGAGCTCCTCGGTAACCAAGCAGTTTTTCTTGCAGTGTCTCAATCTACGGCCATCTGTAGGGCTGGATAGAGTTACGAGAGGACAGCCTGGGAAAAGAGTAGCTGAGCTGGATCCGGTCAGTAGCTACCAAGCTTGGCAGCTGGCCACCAAAGGAAAAGTAGTAGAGCCCTCAGAGTATGTGAAGTATGTGGGATGGGATGAGGCCCTGGCAGATGCAGACGTGACTTACGACAAGGATAAGAGGGAGTATATCCTTGTCAACCAGGAGAAGCGCAAGCGAGACCAGGACTCGCCCAGCAACCCCAAGAAGAAGAGCTGCACCGGTGGGCGCCTGGAGAAAACTGGCAGTGTCCCAGCGGGGGAGAGCTGCCCGCCTGCCCCGGGGGATCTGGACTATCGCCCTGCCTCGCGGCAGAGCCGGCGGGCCGCGCAGAACAAGTCCACCGAGTGCTTTGAGTGCGGCAAGATCTTCCGCACCTACCACCAAATGGTGCTGCACTCGCGGGTGCACCGCAAGGAGCGGAGGAGCTGCAGCGAGGGCGGGACAGCCGCCCAGCCGGACCGCTACGGCTCCAGCAGTGAGGAAGGGGACTCGGGGTCCGTCAGCGGGCCCAGCACCCCTGGCTCTGCATCCGCCCTGGAGGACTCGGCCACCTCTGGCTTGGGAGAGGAGGGGGCTGAGGAAAGCTCGGAGGAGGGAGCAGCCAACCCCTTGCTAGGTAAGATCGCTCACAGTTTTTCCGTAGTAATTGTTGCTGGTCCCTGTGTCTCCTGGTCTGGGACACGGTGATGACCAGAGGGAGAAACACGTGACATCATGTGAGAGGTTTTACAGGTCCTGTGCCAGCTGCTTGTCTCATTGTGGCAACTCGTTTCTGGTGCAGGTAATAAAAGCGAGATGACATTTTTGTAATGGGCTGGTGAACTTGTATTTTGATGAAGGACACCTGAGAAGTATTCTAGTTGCCTATAGCAACACTGTAGTTAGGGTAGTCTTTTCCCTGGATATCTTGGGGGCTGTTTTTCCTCAATTTATGGGTGTCCTGTGCAGTGTTAGGCCTGCAGTGTACAGGTGTAGCCTGCATAGCATAGCCCCAAAGCACATACAACTTGTTAAGCGCCAGCGTGAGAGGAGTCTCTCTCCTCTTCTCCGCTTCACTTCCCAAATTGTGTTTATAACTCCAAAGGCTATAATTAATCTCTCTGGATTAAAGCGGTCCTTTGAGCCCAATGCTACTAAATGGAACAAATTATTCTCCAAATAGCAGCAAAGTAAATATTTAAAAGAACACCATTAAGCACTTTCGTATCTCTTTTTTTTAAATCCTTTATTTTTGTTGTTCACCATGCTTTGTTTGTAATACCCTTTTAGAAATGTGAGATTAACCATTCTTTCCTTACTAGTCCTTCTGCTGTTTTTTGTTTGTTTTCTGTTTAGTGAACAAAAACGGTTTCCTCTCATTTTCATTCCTTTTGTTGTGAAGAACATAGTTATCTATAGAGTTAAACTCATTTTCAAGACCATCGTGGATGAAGTAATCTTCACCATTGTGGAAGAGAGTGGGTTTATTCAATTACCTTGCTCTTTCAGCATATTATATAACGTTGCCTTTTCTCCTGGCTTCAGACCCCACAGCAACAAAGCAACATTTTCCAGAATTGTGAATTGCTACGTGTTTTTCATAAATTTTTGAAGCAGTGTTGGATATATTCAAATTGATCCAAGAACACCAATTTTTTTATGCTTTTTCACTTCTTCAGCTCCAAAAAGTCTAGTGACAAGCTAGATTTTTACAGATTCTTAAATACTTGCAGTATGATTACTGCGTGTTTAAAAGAAGGAGAATTTGGCTTTCCCATCTTCTGTTTGATTCTTGAACACTTGAATTTCTTTATGGGTACATGCCCACTTTGTGTGCAAGTCCATCAGCTGCCACCTGAAGCACTTGGGCCCAGCTGACACAAGGTGTGGTGATAAAACTGCAGCTTTGTCTAGAGTTAAATGGGGCTGCCACGTTTCAGCAGTGTAATGTACAATGCTGTGATAGAACCGCTGTGATGGAAAACCATCCCTCTGGAGATGGGCTGAAAACACCACAACACTTCTTCACATGAGGTTCAAATAGGAAAACTGTTCTTACATGCTTTCCCTGTTTTATTTCTAACAAGAAGAGTTGTTTCGTATCTTTGCCTGTTCTGCTTCTTGCCTTGGCTCGGGCTTTGAGCCTTTGTTGCAGGAGTGAAAGGGGAGAGTTAGAGTCACGCAGCACTTTGCTCTTGTAGGAATTAAAGTTACTGGCTTAACTGATGTCAGCAGCTGGAAACTCACTTCTTTGCAGACTCACTTCTTTGTGGACTCACTTCTTTGGTACTTTGCTTTAACTGTAAAGAAGCAGCAAATTGATGGGCCTGAATAAAGGCACATTTTGGAAAAGGGATGTATTTGCCATGATGGGCTGGGAGGGTGGCTGCTGCATTTTATATTTGCTAACATCACAGCTGAAGAGCTAATCAAGTATTTAATTGGCTAATGAGAAACGTTCCAGTGCAAGAGAAATGTTGCATATTAGTAGAGGTTATTTAACTCAAATCACTTTCTCAATGAAGGGAACATTTTTTACAAGTGATAGATTTTTTTTTTTAATTTGAAAGAAAGTTTAAGGGTTTTTTTGCTTGTTTTGTTGTGTTTAAAAGGAGTTTTCATAGGTAAATTTTCAAGACTAAAGTTTCCCAGTTGTCTTTTTTTGGTATGCAGGTTTATTGGCAGTGCCCTGGTATTGTGTACTAAGGAACTGGAGTCCTCCTGTTGTTCAGCAAGCTGTAGGATTAATTTTACTCTTTTGCAGATTCTGTTGTAACTCAAGAAGGTTTTGTTTCCCTTTCCCCTATGAACGTTATCTTAAGGTGTATGGAATATTGGCCAGATTCTTCCCTCATTTATGTGCCTGCAAAAATGAGGTGTTCTGGTATGGCCTTGAAGCACATTTTGTCCTAGAACTGCTCTAGTTTGCTATCCTTTGCTGCAGCTTTTTTTTAGTTACTCTTCCAGGTGAAGATTTTCCAGCAAGAATTGAGCTCCAGCCTCATGGACAGGCTTCCTCTCCAGTGGAGGCAGACAAACAGGGCTTTCAGTTCCTGTTCCTGAAATTATTTCTACAGCACTTTTTTTACTTAGGCTGTAATCAGGAAAATCTCGTGCTACTCATAAGGTTATACAATATCCGTTGGGGTTTTTTTTTTCACTTTCCTATCTTTACTCTTTCTTTCCCCTTTTGACGCATTACTATGTTATCCTGTGTCAGAAAAGGGCCTTGAGATTGCCGAGTATTGAATGTTGTGGCCTTGACTCAGCTGAAAGTATTTCTTTGTGCATTTAATTCTTCATAATCTGAGGAGTGCTGTTGACACACGGTGTCTTGCAGCAGGGAAGCTGGCAGGGCACCTCTATGGACACTTAGGTATGGGGGCTGAGGGTGGCAGGAGCAGGGAAGTATTGGCAGGGCTCGCTGGGAGAAGAGCAAGAATTGGGGTTGAGAGCCTGCAGGGCAGGCACGCCTTTGTTCTTAACATGTCGAGTAACATCATGATTTCTCAGGCACCAGGGTGTAGTGTTGCAGACCCAGTTTATCAGCTGCCGGGGGTAAACTGGCTGACTACAAAGTGTACTTCATCTGGTTGGAGGGAGGGTGAAAACAAGTTTTCCAGAGTTACACTTACTGTACTGTATGATACCTGTCATGCAGAGCTCATGCGTGAAGTATTTGTGCTTTGTGTGGCAGCCATGTGGGAAGAGGTGGCTCAGAGCACGTTTGCTTTGTTGAGACCAGATTTTGAATATTTTTGAGGTGTTCCTGCCCCAGATGATTCTTCATTTTTATTTATTATTCAAGCCACTTGCCAAACTGTACCTGAATGTCCACTGAGCTGCATCCAAAGTTGTGTGAACCATCTGTAGGTTGTTGCTCACCTCTTCCCCAAATTGAGGTTGGTTTTTTTTTTTCATGATTTTCATTTTTCCCTGAAAAGAACCCCAAAGATATGACTGAGAGAGTAGAGAGGAATTATATATGTGTTGATAAAAGTGAAAGGAAAACACTATTTTTATAATCTTCCAGCCTCTCACCTAAAATGTAGTTTTAGATATATCAAAGTAATGTGGTGGTTAGTATTTTTAAGGCATGAGCCCCTTAATTTCCATGGTGGTTTTAGCGGTGAAGGTGTTCAGGTTTGTTACATTAGGCTCTAGGTCCGTCCTGAAATGAAGAAGGAAGAACAATTTTTGAGACTGTGGCTGCTGTTGGCAGGTGGAAAGATGAGGAAAATAAGCGAAAAGAATTTAAATGCCTCTTGATACTTGGCAAGTATGTAGTAAAAGCACAGACCTGAGATAGCCCATCCAGTGAGGAAGTGCTATAAAGGTGATACTTCTTCTTGCATGTAAGTGTCAGTCTGGGGTCAAAGTAAATGTTAAAATTTAATCTAGGAGGGGAAAACAAAGAAAAGAAAAAAGAAAAGGAGAGTTATCTAGGAATAAAGGAGAGGAATGCTGCTTCTAGCATGTCAGTGTCAGGGAAGAACATCATGGAAAGGAGAGGATGTATCACCTTGGAATGCTGCTTCCAGTGAAAACAGTCTTGTCTATTCTAATTTAGAATAGACATTCCTATTTTTTCCTTTATCTCCTGCCTCTGCTCTCCCTTCTCTTAGTCTTTTTTGCCCTTCTGTTGGACTCATCTGATTTTTTTGAAATGCTTTAAGTAGAGACTGATTCTCTTGTCTTGGACACTTGTTTCTACTACACTGGCCACTGCAGGAAGGGACTGACTGTGAGTGAGGACTCTGGTACTGGGCCCTATATCAATACTGCTCTCAGCCCAGGAAGCTCATGGCCTGACTGAGGTGGACACAGGACTGCAGAATATAAAACAACTCAAACAGTGAATACAAAACAGTGCTGTGTGGCTGTGTTTGGTTTACATCAGGGATCACTGGTGGTGTGGTGGGACCTGCTTAGAACATGAGCACCATGAAGGAGCGGGATGTGGTGGGAGTGAGGTGCAGACTGGAGAGAAAAGAGAATGGGGGAAGGCGGAGAGAAGCAGGATCTCAGTGAAGGGAGCTGAGCCCCATGATGAGGTTTCAAGGGGGATAGGGGGCTGAGGAGAGGTGTGCAGTGGCAGTGGACTTCAGACCCTTCAAGGCAGTGCCAGCATGCTGGGTGACTTGCATTGAGGCTGTAAAGGCTCAGGGTGTGCTGTGCTCAGGTGGGTGACTCCAAGAGGATTTCCATGTGAAAACCAGAAGGTCTGAACCTCTTCCTTCGTGTTTGTTACATTTTAAAAACCCTTAGAAGAGCACGGCCAGAGACTGATTTAGGATCTTTTTTTAGTAAACTGAAGAAAAGATGACTGCCTGTGAACTGTTTGCAGGTTATACAGTCTTGGGGATGTAACACATACCATTTATCCCAGGCCTGTTATATGAAAATGCTATATATAAACTGGAATACTTGGATAGAAACATAACATTAGCAGGTCCTGTGGAATAGAAACATAACATTAGCAGGTCCTGTGGAAGAAGAGTAGGGGAACTTTATAAAGCATAAATTTGGACTTTGTTTTGCTCAGATATCAATTATAACAAGTCCAAGAGCTGGAACTTTATTGAAAAGTTAATATTTTCAGAAGTCTTTTGACGTAAAATAATTCAAAAGTAAAAGTGGTTTAGAGTTGCATTAATATTTTAGTAAAGCAGCAGGGCAGTAATTTGTGGGAGGAAAGCAACATTAAGAATAAAACAGCTAACCAAGTGAAATTAGAAAAATAAAAATGTATAGTAATTCCAGAGAACAGAGCTAGTTCTAGTAGATGTTTTCTGGTGCCAGCATGAGTGTATGGAACACTGCCACTATCCAGTACCAGGACTTCATTGTTCTTACATGAAAAAGTGTTCCTCTGTGTGCAAGGGGAGGTCTCTCCACCATGTTAAAAATCAAACATTTTTACGATATATCTTGATTAATTACACTTCAGATGCTTCACATGCCAGACTCTCACTGTAAATCCCACAGTATCGTGCTGCTAAAGTCAGTGCTCTTGGAACATTTTACACCAAATGATGTCTTGTTCTATATGTGCAGTCTTTAAGTATGTTTGTTGTTTAGCATGTTTAGTTTGCTGAAGGAGCATATAACAAATGGTAGAATGTTTCAGTGCTGGACAATTGTTAACGATTGCCCCAGGCTTCCAGGAAATAAGGCAGTTTCAAGAAGGAACAGTGTCTCAGAACTGTGAAGATAAGAGTGTTATGCTGTGATTACACCAGTTAATCTGGGCATTGCTGAGGGGTGGTTGTTGGAATATAAAACCCTTTCAGCTTTGCAACTTAAACTAATTCTTTGGATTCTTAACTTTGGTGATATCAGTGGAACTCTGGGACATCTAAAAGGTGATTAAAACCTCCCTTGGCAGGTGCACCTCGCACACATGAAGTTGCTTGCCCCTTCTGTATTTTAGGCTGATGGTGGGAGCTATGCTTCAAGAAACCCAAATGCAGGAAGTGTTTGATTGGAACAGGGCAGCAATGCTTTGGTATAAAGCAGCCTGTACCCTTTAATGCTATCCATTAACCTGACATCATACTGACTAAGGAACATGCAACAATTGCCCTGCAGGAATCTTGGATAAATTCCACTGTGTTCCTGATCACCATGCTTTGCTCTGCATTACCAAGGTCTATTTTACTCGGTCCCATGTAAGATGAGTGGCCAGAAAGAGCATTAAACATCAGTTCAAGTTCCTCTTAAAATGGGGCGTGGTGCTGAGGAACAGATAACACAGTCTGCTCAAGTCAGAGTTAAGGATTGCTCGCTGAGCTTAGGATACTTGAGTAGATTAATGACTTCTCATGACAGAGGTTGCCTTTATTGTTGCTCAGAGACAATTCCTTATGCAGTGTTTTGAAGTTATTAGACTAACTGTAACACTACTTTTACTCCTTGTGAAAAATTCAGTGATGGTGTTAAGTGCAGAAGAACTTTGTGCATATCAAAGATACTTCTGCTGTATTTAGCTTTGATTGTTAGTGTTCCTTTATTTTCAGGTTACCATATGCAATAACAAGTGACACAGTGAGATAGAAGTATTATTTAGGGAGTTCATTGTAGCTGTACTTCTGTAATACGAGCAACCAAAACACATCTCAGCTTGGAAGAAAAATTGTGCAAGATGCTAAGAGAGAGATAGGTTTACCCAGCCTTCATTTTATCTCTTAAGAAGCAAGGGAAGTGAGTGTGGTTTCTTAAAGGTAGGTGATAGGAGGATAAGCTTTGCCCAAGATGATTTCTTCATACTACTGCTTTCACTGTTTTTGGAAATGTTGTCCCAGGAGCTGCTTCAAAGGATTGCTTGTTTTGTTTTGTCTTTGTATAGTCCTTCCTGAGCTGTCAGTCAGCATTCCACACTTACCATATGCTAGTATTTAAAAAAAAATAAATTTCCTAGAGTGTGGAAAGCTATTGGCCATCTTGGTTTCACTTTGTGCATTCAGAAATACCCCTTTATGTTTAAGTCAGTTGCATGGGACTTCCAGTGTTCATACTAGGCTTTTAGCTCTTCTGTAAATATGGTAAGTGTCTGCATATATGCACTTGGAAACACATCTGTATAGAACCTCAGTTTCAACAAACTCCTCAATTCTTGACACCTGCCTTGGCCTTGCTGCCTTGTAAAAGTCAATTTAGCATCTCTGGTAATTCTTTGTACTGGATGTTTCTATTACATCAAACTGTAGTGTTGCAAATACTGCTTTGTGACATTTATAGTCAAAAGATCACATTGTGTAGTGCTTTTGTTTTCAAGTAGTTCCTGATCAGTGAGCGAGGACTGCCTTTACAGGCAGTGAAAATTGTGATGGTAGCATTTTAATGTGGTAGTTCCATGACCATGCTTAGTGGGATTCCACTGATCTGTAAATGACTGCTAACGAGGGGCTTGTATAAATGTCTTTAATGTTAAATCTTTTTGCTGTTCTTAACATTATGGTTCCATTTGCCCTCCATTGCGAGTCAGGTGTTCTTTTTTAGGGCATTAGGCACTCACAGTGGATGGGGTGGGCTGAGTCCTGCGGGAGCTGAAATGTGGGGGAGTCCCAGAGCTGCACAGGGTATAAAAGTAATGTGTGGTTGAGCCTAGCATTGGTAGATAATTTGTTTAGCGCGGGTGTGTTTTACAAATACAAGTTTTACTAGGTCTCACTTGACTTCACTTTATTACGTTTTAACCCAGTAGTCTCATTCAGGCACTGGAGGATTACTTGACTGTGAAAGAGTCTGACTGTGGTACCAGTCGTACCAGTAAACATCAAGAGCAACTTTGCTGCAGTTAAGGGAACCCTTTATGATGGGAACATCGATGGCTTTTCTTACTCTCAGTTTTCTTTTGATTGCCTACAAGATTGATTGTCAGCAAGCCTGTATTTTTTAGACATGAAAAGCATATAGTGAATTTTATTGAAACTGTGGAGGAAAACTTTTGAGTTTTGCGTTATAATTTTCAGTGCCTTAGGCCCCGAATGAGGCTTTCAGATCCTTGTACTTGGTGCGTGATTGCTGCTGTCCTGTATTTTGTAACAGACAGACAGACATTATTTTCAATGCCTGAATGGATTTGTAAATGTGTAGGGAACTTACTTTCATGGTGAATTTGTTTTTCTTGTTTATAGACAGCATGGGTTTGAACTGGAAAATTGCAGAATACTTTGGCCCTGATACAGCAGCAGTTATAACTGCTGGCTTGATTTTAAGCATAGGAGCAGTCAGATTGGAATCATTGTTAACTGCTTTGTTGAACCACTTGGCACCTAATGGCTTGAGATTAGAGAAGAATAGGGAAATCTTTCTTTTCTGTAATCAATGCCAGTGTAAATTGCATATCCTGAAATGTACCGTAGCATGCAAACTTTACAGGGAATAAGGCTAGGGGAGGAGTAAGTCTCAGAGTTGTCTTTTGTGGATACTCTGTTGATGGATTCAGTTATGCTTTAGCAATGCTGGGGGCAAAAATCCAACCCTTCATCCTTTTAAAGTGCAGAATCTCTATTGAGAAAGTGTCCATGTGAAAGACAAAAGTACTCGCTCAGTTGATGATCATTGTAACTTCGATACGGGTGCTTACTTAACATGGATTTAGAGCATGAGATACTCATCCTTGTACAGGACCCATGGGGGAAGATCTGCCCTCCTGCTTTCAGGACTTTGTTTTGCAGATTGGTAGTCTCAAACCTCAGTTATTACTTCATTATCTCTGTTACTTCAAATAACAGAAATACAAATACCCATTAAAATTATTGTTTTTGTCATATAACAGGTATAAAGCTAAAAAGTTTAGTTGTGTTTGGGAGACAGAAGTTAGGATTTACTCCAAGTCAGATCTTCTTTCTTTTTTTTTTTTTACTTTTTAATTTTTTTTTGAAGGATGCAAAATCACAGATTTTTTTATTTTTTTAAAGACTAAATGTAGGGTTAGTTTGTAATATAAGGTACTCCCAGACCTTGTGTTTCTTTGAGATAACAAATTCATCAGGCAGTTGAAGGCATCAGCTACACCTAACAGCACTTCAGAGGTGTGTGTTATCTTAGGGTAGCATATGTCTTGTGATGTCTTATTGCTTAAATAGTATTTGAGGCAAGCTGTTGTCAGCAGAACCTAAATATTTGACAGGGGGGAAAAAGCATAACCACAAGGGAAATAGATGGGTTCTTTGGGAAATGTGAACCTCAGGTCTAAAGGGCCTTTTTTTTTTTATTTTTCCCTCACCTCTCTCTTTCTGTGGAACATTTTCTGGGTGTTTTGACAGTAGAGGTCTTTCACCAGTGTCATGATTATGAAAGACTGGATGCAATGACTCAGGATGATAATGGGATATAAAAGACTTCATTTCTTCTATGCCTGCTGTACCCCAAGGTAGTGGAGCAGATGCTGTGTTTCCTTGTTGCCTTCTGCATGTTTTGGTAGGTGTGTAGCACTATTGAAACAGGGGTATGATCAGTTTTCCGTGATTTGGCCTTTATTCAGTAGGTAGTAAAACCTTTTTTTTTTACTAGATAACAAAGCAAACGGATCTGTCTCTTCCCTTAAAAGAGAATTCAGGAAGTACAGTTTACACTGCACATGGAACATATTAATCCTAAACCCCTTATAATACTTTGCAGAAGTTTCTTGTCCTTGCACATGTCTGTATCCACATTCACAGCAATTTCCCAGGAATGTCTTAACCTTAAGTACTGCTGAAGCCTGGAGAAGCCTCAAAAATAGCCAAACACAGAATGACAAGTGAAGTTGTAACAGGAAAAAATTAACCTTTACTTGGATTGTTCTGGGACAACAAAATGGGTGCACATAAGTGAGGATCACTTACTTGCTACCGTAATGCTAAATATATTTGACAAGGAAGCCTCAATGCTATTATTTGTGTGGAAGTAGGGAGTGTTGTGCTTTTTGAAGTTTAATACACACAGACTTGACACATCAGTTATAATTCAAACATAGTATCATTTTGAAAGTTATTAGGATTTTTTATCTTAGGTGTTATCAGCATGCAAATGTCTAATACTAAGGCTTATAATGGAAATAAAGTGCTATTAATTCATAATGAAGTTTTTATGTGCCAAGTAAGATTTTATGCTATACTGACCTTTCTTGGTCAATTCTATTAGAGCAAGATTGTGTTAAAAAAAAAAAAAAGTATCTTAGAATATATTCAGTAAGTTGAAATACTGACTTCACTCAACCAAGACATCATGTAAAGTACTCTTCATAAAGTATTTACTCAAATTCCAGTTTTGCAACTTTCTCTGAGGTCTTTAGAAGCCAAAAGGAAAGAAACCTGATACCTAGGGAGGAAAGGAAAGTTGGAAAGGGCCAAAATCATAATGTAATTAAAAAGTCCATCAAGCAAAAAAAAGTTTGAGAAAGGAAAGACAAAAATTCAGAAACCGTGTGAATTATATAACAAGTAGAGATAAATAGATCTAAATGGTAAAAAAATGATGCGTTACTATTGGAGGTGCATCCAAATGATCTAAACAGCTTCTTCTCTCATTGATAGTTCCAAGCAGACCTCTGCTGCTGACAGCTCTCCAGAGATGCCTGTCATAGTGGGCAGTGGGAGCTGTGCTAAAGCACAAGCCAGCAATGTGGTTTTCTGCAGTAACTGCCCTGTCTGTGGATTTGCTTTCTGACGTGCACGTGTTTGATTGGATTCGTGGTGTCAAGATTACCTCACAGCGTATACTCTGTAGGATAACCAGTCTGTATTATTTCTGCTGAGGGTCCCAGCTGGGAGTGAGCCAAAGTGCCATTTCATGATGTATCCCAGTGTTGTTGTGGGCAAACCGGGCGCTCAGGCTGGTGCAGCTGAGAGCTGGGTGATGGATGGGACCTAGCTGGGGGTACTGTCCTTCGATGCAACCATCACGTGTTTGTGAGCTTGAAGAAAGCGATAGAGGAATTTGTCTTGAAGGGTCTGGATTTCAGGCTCTTGTCAGCTGCAAACCATAGGTGGTTTATGTAGGAGTGGGGGAGGGAGCCTTAGGAGCAGCCTTGGAAAAAAGTAAAAGCACTGTCACAAGGGAGTAAGCTGTAGGTAAAAGCATGCTGTGTTTGCATAAACGGTGTCACAGTGTTGGCTTACTAATTGGCTTACTATCCCCTTATCCATGAGGGTAGCCAAGGCTTGGAGCAGCATGTGCCAGGGAGGTTGGCACACTGTGGGAGTTCATCCTATGTGGTCACAGCTGGCATTTGGGAACAGAGTACTGTTGAAAGGAAGGAAATAAGTGACCACGGAGAAAAAGTGTAGCATCAAAGAAGAAGGTGCTCAGTGTCATCCTGCCTCACCTTAGGAGGTGGGAGTGAATTGGGGCAGGAGGTCACACAGTGCCTCTGCTGCAGCCCTGCGTGAGCAGTCCCAGGGTCTCAAGCTGTGTGCAGCAGCAGAGAGGGTGAAAGAAAAGCAGGTAAAGTTTCTTTCAGGTCCTGAGAACAGTAGAAATGGAAAAGAGATGGAGGAGTGATAGGGAGATATACTAATGAGGGATTCCAGTTTGGTATGTTGTATTTCTTAATGTCTCACCTTGCAAATCACAAGGATAATGATGTTCCTTTGTACCTTTTTATCTGAGTGCTGTGGCAGGAGATAATTGTTATATTTGGAGAAATACTTAGAAAGAAAACATTTGTACCTCTATCTCTGTTCCGCTTTTCCCCGTGTGTGGGGAAAAGAATGAAATATATTTTTATCAAAAGTGTTATTGAATGAAAGATTGAAAATGATAAATTGCTGGACTATGAAAACATGATTACTTAAAAGTGGTGTGACTGGACCTCTTAGCTTAAATGTAGCATGTAATTTCAAAGGCACTAAAGCCAGATGGATAACTTGCCCCAGATGTTTAGATTCAGTGGAGCAATCACACATGGTGTTTTGAAAAAAGTTGCCTATACCCTAGTAATGGTATTTTGTGAATAATATTGTAATTTCAGACACATTTTTTTGCCTGTATTTTTCACACAAATAAATTGGCACCCGTGGCAAGCACAATGTTTGTCAAACTAGCTTCAAAATCTTAATGTGCTGCTTTCTTGTTACGGTGGCTTGAAAGTACTTCCTCTGTTTCTTTAATGGAATTAACAGCTTGTTGAGAGCTAAGGTTGTATGTAGGATTCATAATCAGTTTTGTTTATGCAGAATATTTTATTTTCTGCCTTTCTTCCATTTTGGGGGGCATTTATATATTAACAGAACTTCCATTAACTCCTGCTGTTTATTCTTTACCCTTAAGCTACAGCCCTCGTTGCAGCATCACAGTGTTGACCCTGAAACCAACTACTGTGTATAACATACAGAGGATGATGAGGCTTATTCTGCAGCTATTGTTTTCCAGTAGTCCTGGTGTACATAATTGTTGTAGTGCAGTAGGATAACTCTGTTTAAGAACTTCGTGACACTACCTGGCCAAAACCAGTAATAAAAGCAATAAAAAATAGACTCCTTTGCTGATCTCTTGTTTTACAGTGCCAAGAGCATGGCTGGGAAAGCTGCAGCATTCTTCCTGCATTTGGAGAGTCGGGATGTTCTCCATTAGTTTTGATGTCTGTCGCTTCCCTGGAAGTGAGGGCATGTGTAAATGCGATACAGATGTTTATGAAAGCTTAATTGTGCCTCTCTTTACTTTAAGCTTCGGTGCTGTTCTGTTTTGATGCTCACCCTCCCACCCCAAAAGGCTTTTCCTGAGAAGAGAGGGGAAACAGTTTTCCCATTCCTCTCTTACTCAAGAGTTAATTATATTCTGCACTGTAACTACACCTCAGCAAAAGCTGAATGGAAAAAACAAGACTCCTGACAAAAAAACGGAAGTTTTTAGGCGAGCTTAGATTTTCTGTTCTTTCTTAGGACTTGGAAGTCCTTACTGATTTCAGCCAAAGGAAGAAATCCCACCCTGAGGTTACATTTCATCCATGTGCTCTGTTTCTGAGAGAGCTTAAATCCTCATGTTTGGTTGCAGGTCGTTGACAGCCAACTTGGTTAAGTTGTCACAGGTGCAACTGTAGGCAGCCAGCAGGAACTGAAGAAACACGGGTAATCCCACTTAGGAAATCCCCCAGTAGCTTGGTGCTCCTTTGAGGCAGAACACCACAAGTACAGTTAGTGGCAGTTAGGGGAAAAAAAGGAAGAAAAGAAATCCTGGCTCATGAATCAAAATTAAAGTGATACACACTTCTCTAATTTCTGGGGTTACTATGTTGTCACTGCTCTTCCTACAGTGTTCTTCTCTCTGGACTCCTGAAACCAAAGAAGAAATTGCTTGATCATTGTCTTTAACTAATACTGTACTCTGGTTCTGGGATGCCAGATATGCAGTCAGACTGGATGAACCCGTTTAATTTTATTCTGCCGTATTTGTTTTTGCTGTATTTATTTCTTTGTATGCCTTTGTGCCCGTTGAATTTTCATGCTTTCACAATCAGCAGTGTAATCTCTTCCCTCTTTATTTGTGCCCCCCTAATACAGCAAAATGAAACAAGCTATTTTTTCAAGATGTCTGAGACCCAATTTGTTTATATTTTCAGATAAGCAATAACAAGAAAAGTCTCATAATTTTGGTGAATAACTGTAGCATAGATTTTTTTTTTTCTTTTTTTTTCTTTTTTTTTTTTTATTTACCTAAATCATGAGGTAATGAGATTGTCAAAATCTGGTTCTAAACTAACAGGGCTTGTAACCTGTGTTTGTGGAAGACAATTAATTGAGCAGATCCAAGACAATTTTGGTGTTTGTTGTTTTTAGAGGTTTTTTTCCCCAGAGAGGGAGCTTCCTGTCTTTCTAGAAAAATGGTCAGCTTTTCTAGGGAGGAAGAAGTATGTGAAATGCATTATTTCATGTAATTTAAAAAAGAAAAAAAAAATGCAGTAGTTTATCAGCTTCTGTTGGTTAAAAAATATTTTTTTTCTCTTTTTCCTTGTATCTTTTAAGGACATGGCTTAAATTTTCACAGAATTACATATATGATTTTTTTCTATTAGAAGGAGGCAGGGTCACAGTGTCACAGAATCATTTTCAAGTGGAAAGCTTGGCAAAGTCCCCAAGGGAAAAATAAAAGAAAAGTTTAAACAGGGATCAAAACAGAGAATTAAGGAGTAGATAATGGTATATCTGAGAGCTGTGAAAGTGTTAATGACCAAAATCTTCCAGAAGGATTTCCCACTGCATGTTATCATTTTCAAGCTTACAGCTGTGTCTAATTACCTAAAACTGATGTAGAGTGCAATTAATGCTGCATCTCAAGAGTCAGGTAACGGGGCAGCTGACCACCTATGTGAGCAAATAACCCAATATCTGCTCAGTCTGGGCGTACAAATGTATGAGGAGCATATTCAGATGTTCACAGACCTTTGCAGGCCCAGCCTCTGAGCCAGTGCCATTCCCTGCCCTCAGACTGGACACAGATGCATGGAAGTGAAAAAAGAGCAGAGAGAAAGCCAGTCAGTCAGGAGAATAGTGTCTAAAGTTCAGGGAAAACATTTCTAGATTCTGTTTCAAGCCATAAATAAAATAATCCAGCAAATAGTTACTGCAAAAATAGAAGCAATCTGACTTTTTAAAATTTCTGAACAGCTGATATCATGACCCTGTATTCTTTGTTATTTATGGAAATCTGTTACTTGCCAGACTGTGAAAATGGCTGCCTGCTTGTATATATATTATTTTTGAATTGCTTATAAGCCAGCAGCCACATTTTAACTAAAAGCTTAATAAAAATATGAAAGATGGAAAAGACAACATCTCTTTATTAATACCTAGATATGAAACTATTTCAATACTTTAAGCATTCAAATAATTTGTGTGAAACAAAAAGGCTGGAAAAGCTTTCCCAAGTAAATGACTGTCATCAAAGCTTCTTTCCATATAAGGCTCCTATTTCAGCTCCAGGCCTAGCTAAAAAGAACAGAAATACATGATCATCACATAATTAATAAATTAGTCCCTTCTGATGGTGTAGTAATTTTACTAGGCTTTCTTTAAAGTGCAGTTAGTTATTTTCCTACATTATGAAGTTCATTTGAGCTTAAAATCTTGTATTTTGCTCTGCTGTTGCAAGGCAAAACTAATCTTAATAACTGATTTACTAAATGCTGCTGTTTGTATTTTCCTGTCCATGTCAAGTATCACATGGGCATTTTAACTAGCTGAGGAATTATGTGGAAGTGACAGAGTTAAGTGAGTGATAAATTACTTGTTTGCTATCAAATCTGTTTCCCTCTGTCTTGTTTTCACCTCACCCTGCCGCCATACCAACCGCTCAGCCAATTCAGCTGTAAATTTCTTAGTGGAAACTATTCAGTCTCTTCAACTGCCCTGTCTCCAAACCAGTATTTCAGATTCCAGACTTGCCTGGAAAAAGCAACCACTGACTGTACATGTGCAAAATGTCTACAGCCTGACCACTACACACAAGCTGTTGAACAAGAGTTTGGTGTGAGAAAAATATTTTAAAGTGAAGATGCGAGTGGGATTGGGTTTTATTGTTTACATACAGGAAGCATGAGAGAAGAGGCTCTGCTGGTGTGTTCAGGCAGGATGTTAATTAGTTTCTGGTCAAAATGTGGCTCCACTGAGTTGGTGGAAAGGTTGACTGACAGGTTGTAAAAAAGTCAAGTATAAGACTGGTATTACTGATCTTGGAGGCTGCAAGTCCGAAGTATGCAGCCTCCAGAGCTCAGTCAAAAGAAACAAAATTTATCTCTGAGAGAGAAAAGGTGGAGATTTGTCTTCTTCAGGCTTCTTAACAGGCTGAGTTGGGGAGTGGATGGCTTTTGGCAAGGAAAGTTTGAGTTTGTCAAAAATACTGTAGCATTTTTTTGCTTCTGTCAGACAGAAGCCTAAGAACTGTGCTGTCTACAGAATATGTACTACCACTTTGCCAAAGCCCAAACAGGTTTTTTGACAATCCTTATGCTTCCAGTATACCCTGACCTGCCTTATATGCAAAGAGAGTGCCTTAAGGCTGGTGTCTAGACAGAGCCTTGTATTTCAGCAAAGGGAATTAAAAGTAGGCTGATACCCCTAAATTTGCAGAGAAAGCTGTATTTTGGCTACCTGCCTCTCATATTTATTGGAAAAAATGGTCCATTTTTTGTTGATTCCTGGAATGTGCAAAGATAGGGAAGGCATTTCAGGTGTTGCTTGTCAGGATGTAACTATATCATGGTTATTTCAAATGCCACTGCTGAACTGCTGTTGTAAGGATTAAAAAGTGAGGCTGCTGTTTGTAGACAATCCTATTCCATATCTCAGGCGTCATTGTTGTAAAGGATTATTCTGCCCTTACAAACCATACAAAGGCAGCTCAGTGAGCTTGACCTTAAATCTAAAATGAAATTATGATCTGTTCTGCACCCTGCAGTATGGACGGAGAGAGTCAGGGTTAGTGATGGTGATTCTTCAGGTCAGTCACGGTGAATTATAAGTTAATAAACAAGGCAAGAGTTAGTAGGACTGTTTGTAGTTAGTAGATGCTTATTTGGTGTATTAACCTTGCTCCAAATTTGAAAGGTGTGCTGCCATTTGCTGCCATTAGAATTAATACCATCATGGGGTAAGTTACTTGGGTAATGTCTGTTTCAGGGTTAATACAGTGTAGGTCATATTGCAAATCTTAGTTCCTCAAACAACCAGTGTATTCATATGGTATTTATATGTATTCCTGGTTTATTATTTACTCATTTTACAAGTAACATCAAAACTTTGGTCTATCACACAAAGATTTTTATTCTTTTATTTTAGTTCAAAGTCACTTTATCAGGTTGAGACATAGTAGATGCTCAGTGGAAAATATCTAAGGGAGTGTGAGGCAAATGCACTTCCCAGCCTTCAACTCAAACACTCTTAAAGCTTCTCAGGCTTTTAAGAGATTTAAGACTGAAACCTCAAGTTCAGATTTGCCTTATGGATTTTATTCTTGACAATAAATTGTACAAAACAGGTATACATCAAGTGCTGTTTTGCTGATTCACAGACAGTAGTGTCTTAGGTCTCAGAAAAATTCAGCTTTTGTTTTCAGATCATCTGCATTCTCCTATAACTGCTTGCATCATTGAAAATAGTTCCCTTTAAGTGCCCCTCTATCCTTCATCTGCAGTGCTCTACTGTTGGTGAACAGCAGGTTTAGAGTTTTGACTAATAGGCTGGGACTCAGATGGATGACCTCTATCAATTATTCATGATGGATCTGAGTAGCCAGTGTATAACACTGACAACATTCATACCTTTCTACTGTAATACGAACTGTAAACGATACAGTGATTGATAGACTACAGATGAACCTTGGTCATTTTTATTAATTCCTGTTGCTGAGTTCTGCAACCTGTTTTTCATTGCTTAGGCTATGGAAGCTACTGTATTTTTAAAAACTCCAGCTGTCCAGAGCTAGGAAAGGCTCTGAATTTACTGGTTTTTATCTATTTATGTTCTTTGGACTAATTCTCTTCCTTTTGAGGTTACTAGTTGTATCATCCAAGATTTCAGTGGGATCACAGCAGGCTTCTTGTACATATTTAGAATAGTATTAGGTGATTGAAATAAAACATGTGCTGTGCTGTGCCTGATGGTGAGTAGAAGTGAGTAGAGCTATGGGAAGGGGAGTTTTCAACAAAAGCAGAGAAAGAGGTGTTCCTTGACCTTTGCTCATGGACTGCTTCTGTTTGTCTTGTAGGTTAATGCAAAAAAAAAGTTGTAACAATATAAGGGTTGAGGTGTTTTGCTTCTTTACTGCTGCCTAAGGGAGTTCCATTGTATAATCCTACATTACACATACTGTGCTGTGATGAGCCTCAGATGCAAATTTAACATTAAGAATAAGCTGAAGTTTTAAGAGCATTTAAATCAGTTTACTCAGGGTCTCACTGGAGAAAAGTTTTCTGAAGTCTAGAGTGAGAAAAGGCTCTTGAATTTTTAATTTCTTTTGGTTGTGGAGTACATTACATATAAGCACAGTAATTTGTGTTTCTCCAGATTTGTTTGAGAAGAGCTGTAGGTAAAGATCTGTAAAAACTTAGTTCTGCATTTAAGCATGCCGCTTACCAGGAGTTCATAAAAAGGGCCTGTTTAGAAGGTAAGAAAACAATTGAGTCAGACTTGGGAGAAATCAACACTGGCTTCTGTGCTGCAAGGCAGGAAGGGATGGAGGGGAGTCCTAGTTTGTGACAACATTCAAATATAACCCAGAATTGGAAGATAAGCAAGAAATACCTGTTTCACAGGAGACTTAGATGGACTCGGTGTGTCAGGTTCTGCCAGCAGAGTCGTCGGTGTTAGGTGTGTTAGGCTTAGAGCAGCGTTACCCTGAGCCCTGTAGGTCTGGTGAAAGGGGACCCCAGGTGCAAATGCAATGCCAGCCAAGTGACACTTCCAGCTGGCTTTTGTGTAGAGGAAGGGCTGTAACAACACAAACAGCAGCCTTGCCACGGTATCTCCATCCTCTCCACCCATGCTGACAAATCCTGTGGGTGTCTGGTTTTGGCTGCTGGCATAGATGGTACTCTTGGCATCAGGATCCATGCATTGACACCCCCTGAGATCTATGAGCCAGGGCTTCTTAGTGAGGGATGACAGGGATGGTGGTGACTTGCTCTGTAGTGGCAGCTATGCCACAATTCCCTTGTGGGTGAGGGTGCTGTTGTACTTGGGGTTTGAGCAAGAGAGGAACAAGAAGCATTTGAAAACTTTGCCACCTGTGGTCTCAAGTTTGCTTCAGTTAAAGGCATTAAACCAGGAAGTCTGTTCCCTTCAGCTTCATTCCAGGGAAAGAGCTGTGGCAAGCTGTTGCTTTATGCATTGCAGGCATTCAGGAGACTGTACCTGGTGTGTTAGGTTACCAAGCAGACCTGCTGGCACACCTGAATCCTGATCTGTCTGGCCTCCCCCAGCAGCCCTAGAGTGTCAGGCACCTTTCCCCAGGGAACACCAATCCTCATGCTCTGCTCTCTTCTGTTTGCTGTGGGTCTTCAGTGTAGCTGCAAGTAGGACTGTTCTCCACTCACCAGTCCACCTTAACAGAGCATTACTAGCCAACATATTTTGTTGATCAGTGTGATTCCAACTCTGCAGCAATATGTAGACTAACCAGATGGAGGCTTGTACCTCTTGTGATTGTAAAATTAACCAGAATCATTGATAGTTACGAGAGTGATGACGGAGACCCAGGCGCTGTCAGAACAATGTGCTTTGAGGCATGCTTAAATCTGTTAGGACAATATTTCATGTTGCTGCGTGCTCAGTACACAATTCTACAGCACAGCAAGGCGCGTACGCCTCACTCAGCTCTGAGGGTGGACAAAGGATGAAGATTATTCACTACTGAATTTGACTCAGCAGAGAAGGTGCAGATTCCACTCCATTCAGAGGCATAGCCAAGAAATTTTAGTCAAAGGTCTGTGTGACTGGATTATTGTTTGTTTTTTTTTTTAATTTTTAAATAGGCCTAACTAGGATTTTCTGTCTGAATCAAACAAAGTTTTTTAATTGGAACCTAGTGTGAGAACTTCCAGGCAATCAGTGAGAAATTTGTAAGAAACAGCTGGAAATAACAGTGGAGAAGGCAGTGCCATCTCTATTCTCTTCCTACCACACAGCCCACAGGCGTACTGTAGTTCCCTGTTCATTTACATCAGTGACTAAAGGACCTATTTAAATGAATGAAGTTAATGAATTAATAAATGCAGAACGGGGGAGAAACCTGCATTACAAAAGGTACTTTGTTCTCAGATGCTGAGAGTAAGAGTTGGGTTTGATATTTCACAACATAGCTCTGACTGCTGTTTGCTGTATTTCCTAACACACCCCTGGTGTCATGAGATCGCACCATAGATTCCTCCTATTTAATGGTTATTCAGATGTGTTCTGCTACTGGCAGCTTTTTGCTTGCATATATGAATTATTAGGGGTTTGAATTAGCAAAACCTGGATTTAGCAGAGTTTTTGCTTCGCTAATGGTACAACAGACACTTCAGCCATTTGGTCGTCAGATACAGTCGTTCTGTGTTTGAGCTTCTCAAAATAATGCCTGCTAGTGCCTCTGTAATTAAACATCTGTCAGGGTTTTAGAAATGCCCTATGGGTTTTCTTTTTTGGGGGGAGGGGGAGACAAACCCCTGCTTTTAGGGGGAAGAATGCTGTGTGTAACAGGAAAATATATTTTGTTTTAGCACGAGGGTAAACTTAGGAGATCGGCAGCTTTCTTCTCCATTTTGGCTGATGTAAATAAGCAGTAAATTTATTGAGACATCCGGCACAAAACTGGTGTGAGAACAGAACTTTGGGCCTCGTGTGGCAGCTTGAGCAGATGGGTGCTTCTTACTATTTCTTAAAAACTGAAATGACAGGGAGATTAGGGTTTAAAAATCACAGCTTCTGTCGCATGCATTAATTAAAGGGTTTTAGTATAATAATTCTATCTTATTGTTCTAGAGCATACGCTCAGCTACTTTCAATTTTTGAAAGTACTCGGCCTTTCTCTGGGAGCCACGGCTGTTTGTTCAGTTAAATTCCTTCTGATTAAAGCTCCCTGAATAGTCATTGCCTTCATATACCAAGGCCAGCCCTGTTTTCTCTATGCTACGCTGATAATGGGGTCACTGGGAGATTTCTGAATTACAAGTTCTAACTGAAGTTACAGCGCTTCAGGGATGCTTCACTGCTCAGCACAGTCTGATGCGCCTCAGAGTACTGTTAGAGACTTGGGGCAGTGGCTCATACATTTCTATTCCTGACTTGTTTGGCTCACAAGGGAAGCACTGAAGAAAATTTGGTTATTTCCTATCAGAACCAAAATATCGTCATACTTTTCAATATGGGAAGAAGTTTGAACTCAATGACTGCAACGATCCAGCGATTATTAGCATTTTTCTTTTTTTCTTAGGTATACCTACACTAGCCTCTCCTTTACTACTTCTTCCCTGCAAAATACAAACCTGCAGATTTTTCACATACTCAAAAATACTCAAAATACTCATGGAGAGTACTGATGTCACAGTGATGGTGGCTCTCCTCTGGAGTCGCAGACTGATGAGTTGTGACGAAGCTGCTTAAATAACAAGGCCTTTAAAGTAACTGCCATGCAAGTTTTATTTAAAAATGTCAGTCCCATGAATACTGTGGATTTGTTACTGGTTTTGCTTCTTCCAGCAAAGCTTGACATTCCCTGGAAGAGCAGATGTTCGTGGAATGAACTCCTTCTGGGGAATTAACTAATTAAGAAGGTCGAGCTTCTGCGTTCTTCCAAACCGTGTATCCCGAGGCTGCAGTGTAGTGTCAGGGCTCTTTCTTGGCAGTGCTTGATAGAACACGTAGGTTGAGGATGGGTGAAGACCTGTAACTGTCTGCCAGGCTGCTAATCTGGTGTTGGAGTTCAGCAAGGGAAAAGGAAAGAGTTGCCAGTCCAACAGCTTTCCTGTTTTCCCTTTAAACTGGTCATCAAATGTGGTGGGGGTGGCATCCATTTCTAGCATTTTGCTGGAGAGCCTGTCTTGATACCAGTTCAGTGAGTGAGTAGCAGACTTGATTTATGCTACCTCTGGCCAGCATCACCTGATAGACACAGGCTTTCCATCTGGGATATGCAGATATTGTCATCAGCTCTGAGATTAATTTAGCGATGAGTAGTAAAACAATGATTATTCTCTTTCTGTCTGGGTTTTCTTTTTTTGTTTGTCATGGTTTTTTGTTTTGTTTTTGTTCTGTAGTTTTGTAATTTTTTTGGCCAAGTTGTCAAATGCCACTCCCAGCAGTTGGGAGCAGAACCTGAAGGAGGGAAGTTGTTGTTTTTTGTCTCATTAAGTGCTACAGCTGCCTGTAAGGAGCTATTAAGCTGTTAGAGCAAGCTGATCTATCTTTAGTCTGTACTGACCCATTATCACCCTGAGTCTTCATGTCTTAGAGGACAGGCCATATCAAGTGAGGGATTTCTTAGATCCTCTTAGATGCAGGAAGGAGCTTGGTTAGAAGAGGTAGGATGTCACCCACCTGCAACAAGAAAATCATGGTAAAAAAGGGGCCTTTGTCCATCTATTTCTGGCTTTGGGGGGAATAGAAAACCTCCTCAGAGGGCATTTCAAAGAAAAAGTGAGACTTTTTCAGTGGTGGTTCTCCATTTTGAGGCTGCAGCTATCTCTTGCAGAGAGAGCCTGTGGAATGGAGAAGACTAAATTGGCAAGGATTTGAGTTTGAGAAGACTGGCAGAGGGATAGAGAAAACCCCTTATTACCCCTCCTTGTGCCTTTCAACTTGGATTATAGAACCTGTCAGCCCAGAATTTGGAGGCAACTTCAACTGAGCTTATTCAGATACATAAAGTTTCTCATACTTTAAAATAAAGTGAAAGTTGGAAAAAATTCACAAAAGCTACTTACAATGAGCCTGAGATCTAAATATGCTTATTTTGACAGTATTGTTTGTAGCAGTGTGATATTAAAATACTAAAACCGCTGTTTTCCTCAGAAAATAATTCCATTTCTTGTGATTCAGTAATGTTAGACAAAGTATTGCTTTGTTTTCCTGGTTTTTTTTTTTTTTTCAGCCTAGTAACAAGATGACTCAGATAGTAACCTGGATAATTAGGTTACATAGAAACAATTTTTTATTAAACACACAGCTTTATGTTCTTAGCTTTGCAGCTTAAATTTACTATCAATAGCAGTAGATCAGTTTTGAATCAAAATAGGATATGCATAAAAAATTCAGCTCCATTTTAAAGGCACTTCTCATTGTAAATACAGGATTATGACACTGCAATAACATTTTTTAGGTAAACCAGATGAAGAGATTTTTAGAAGAGCTGCTGTGGCACTTACACTCTTGATTTGTTTGAAAATGAGGATTGTACTTCACCACAAGATTGAAAGTACTCTATAGTCTTAAAAGTTTTATGTTTTGTCTGTTGAGAGCATTTCCAGGGTAAAAGTGTAATTCATTTTTAAGTCCAACACTGAGCAGCAAGAAAACATTCAGCACAGTGCAAGTACCAGTAAAACTCAGTTGTATGAAATTCACAGTAGTTTAAATGAAGTCTGAATTTTATGTTTAGGTTAAGTGAGCATGAATTTCTTGGGGAAGAGTTTCGCCTAAAGGAAGTTTTTCAACTTTGTCTAAGTGCAAATACAATGCACTGAAAATATAAAGAAAATTGAGAAGAACTAAAGAGTGGGGTTCAGAGATGCTGCAACAAGGAAAAAGGCAAGGAGAATGTAAAGGGCTGCTTATTTTAAATTTACCCTTTTTTGACTGGGACTTTCCTTGCCATACATAATTACTTTGAGCTTCACTGCAACTAGTTAACTAATGTCGAAAGAAGGAATAACCAAAAGAAGGAATAAGAGTTTACAAACTCTGATGTAAATGCTCAGTTGTAGTAAATGATGAGGACTAGATGTGGTGGTGAGTTTTTCAGTGCATTACATCTTCAAAACTGGAAGTGTTCCAGCTCATTAAGTTCTTTGTCCTGGCCAGGGCAGGTGATGAAGGAACCATAACTGAAATTAACACAGAGACTTCTGTGTGCAGAGCTGAGTCAAGTAGAGGACAAATCTTCTCAGTTAGTTGGAGCTAAGAGACACTCTCACTTCTGAGCAACAGTGCTCCTCCTCCAGAGGATAGAGAACTTTAATCTCAGAGGGATTGAACAACTTTCTCATGGTTGTTTATGGGACTAAAGTATGTAGTAAACCCAAAAACTGTAGCTTGGAATGTCTTTAGTTGTCTTTAACTACAAAACCATCCACCCTCCGAGATAAGTTTTTTCTTTTTCTTGTGAAGGAGAGAATGGAGCAAGACAAAAGGACAAGAAAGAGTACTAATGACTAACAAGAAGAATATATTTAGAAGATACTGGATGGGTGTGGGGAAAATAAGTCCAGAAGACATCTTTATAGTTGTAATAAAGGTAAAAGGCATTACACCGAAGTAATGAGCTTCTCCAGAGGCTAAAAATACAGAAAGACAGCCGTGAGGGTTCAGACAGGAAGGGCAAAGGAGGAAACTCGTGGGGTAAAGTCCTTTAGTGGAGGAGACTGAAAGGTTGACTCAGCATCATAGTTGGCAGAAAGTGCTTGCTGCTGAACTCTGCATGTTCCTAAAAAGGGCAGCTTTCACACCTGTGACCCTAAATACAGACCTGGATTATCTAGAAACCCTGCCAAGGATTCCCTTCTTATGGGAAGCCTTCTTGCACAGCCCAAGAAAGATGAAAGGTGGTACCTCATAGTGCAGAACTTCTTAATTATAGACAAAGGAAACTTTAAAGGCTCTTTAAGAAGCAAAAACAAAAGACAAGGGGAAGGAGGAATTGTCATTAGTGAGCTTGGGAAAGCCAGTATGTCATCAATAAATACACAAAATTATGACAGAGCCTTGGAAATTAACGTGGTAAACTCAGTGCTCATTTATGCTCTTAAATTTTTCAGGGAACTTTCTGAGATAGAATTCTGAGAAAGAATTATGTGAATTAACCCTAAATCTTTAAACCAAGACAATTGGTTTTTTGGTTTTTTTTTGAGAATTTACCTCGGAAGGGCTGCTTTTTACAAAACTTTGCTAAAACATCCTTAAACTGAGTGTTGTCACTGCCCTCACTGTTCTTGGCTGCTGTTGCTTTCCATTCCCAGACAGTCAAATAGGAAAGTGAGGCATCAGGGAAGAGTCAGTGGTTTACTCTAATTTCTTCATAAGCTGGAAGTAGAAGCAAATGCCAGAGAACCAAGTGCACTTGGGTGCCCAGTGGCAGAGAGTTTCCACATTCTGCAGAACATGATGAAATGTGCTTGCTTTCTGGGAGCTATGCCTTGTGAATGAAAGCATATGAAGTATGTTTTAATGCCATAAAATAGGAGTACCCAAAACCTTTCATTGCTTCCAAAAACCTGGGCCTTCAGGACTCCTTCCTCTAAATAATTGTTTTGTTTTTTTATCCCCCTGAGAATAGAGTTGGATCCATTTATCCTGCTCCTGGTCTTTGTCTTAAGTTGAATTCAGAACAATTGTACTTACTTTGTTCCTCACTACATTTGGCAAAATCTGAAGTTTCTATTCACGTGCACTCTCCAAACATTTTGAATTTAATAATGTGTTGTTGCAACATCTTAATTTGCCCTCCTACAAACCAGCAGTCTCTGGAGTAGTTTAAAACTGACCTGGTT
The DNA here is from genome assembly GCF_001522545.3 of Parus major. Taxonomy (NCBI): domain Eukaryota; kingdom Metazoa; phylum Chordata; class Aves; order Passeriformes; family Paridae; genus Parus; species Parus major. The sequence goes on from NC_031769.1 coordinate 92,687,030, forward strand.
GCAAATGTCAGCTTCCATCTCCACGGATACCTGTTTTCTTGTGCAAGTTACTGCTTATTAGTTTCCTGTTAGCTTTAAGTGAAGCTTCTCCCACTAGAAGAGCACTTTTTTAATTGGCAAGAATGTTCTCTCAATTAGCACTTGGCAGGCAGAGTTTTTTGCATTTGTGAGGTCTTTGTATTCCCGTGTTTCTGTATTTTCCCCAGTGGCTGCGCTAGGAAAGTTCAAGCCATCCTTTCGTGGGGAGAGGAGCATGTGGACCAACTGATAACCATGCATCAAGAAGAGCACTCTGTAAAGAAAGATAGAGGTTGGCATTACCTCATCCTAGTGCTGACCACCCAAACTTTGGCCTGTTTTGACAGGGATTTTTCTACATTGCAGGGGCACTGAACAAAAGTCAAAATGTCTCTGCTAGAAGTTTTGTCTCCCTTAAAATGGATGCCTTTCTACCATCTGCAAACATGGTGCTTCCTTGTAAAGTAATCTGTATTAACGTGTTAGGAACTATTTAAAAATTAAAAAAAAAAAACAAAAAAATAAAAAAAAAAATTAAAAAAGAGAATTTTGGTTAAAAAATAAAATAAAAATAAAAGAAGAATTATGCAATACAGTTAATTGTATAGAAAACCCTTGGTCTTTCTGTAATTACACTCAAAGTTACTGGACTCAACACAGCTGTATATTCTTGATGGTGGCAAACACTTTGACCTAGGGTGTCATCATCAACCACATCAGCACAGCTCCGTCCTGCAGTGAGCATTTGCTGCTTGATGGAGCCTCTCTTTGCCCCGCAGCTCTGACAGGAGTCCTTGGTCAGCAAAGAACTTGTGTCCCCAAAACATAGAGGTGGAATGACAGGTATGAATTTGGTTATAGATGGCAGGGGATTTTAGGTGGGAATTTTTGTTCCTTTTTTTTTTCGGCCCGGCTCCCAGCTGGAGGCGGAGGCGCTGCCTTGGGAAGCCGCACCGACACCATCCGCTGGGCGGCGGCGCCACCTGGCGGCCACGGCCGGCACCGCCACCTCCCCTCCCTTCCTCCCCTCCCTCCCTCCTCTTCCTCCTCCTCTTTCTCCTCCTCCTCCTCCTCTTCTTGCCCGGCCTGCTCTCCTGCTCAGCAACCCGCAGCCGCCCGGTGCCTGCTTGCTGCCGAGCCAGGGACTGACATCGGCGTGGAGGAGAAATGACCGCGCCTTTAAGTGGCAATGAAAATACCAGAGCTGTCTTGCAGGGCGATGTCCTGTACAAATTGATGTCCCTGGGCTTTTTGGGGAGCTGCAGTGGGGGTGTTGGTGGCAGGAGAAGCCTGAACATGCTGCACATGGCAGTAAGTCTTAGGAAGCCTTACATGGAAGTAAATTTTAGTAGTCCTTAGGAAGGACTTGAGCACATCCAGAGAAGACAACGAGGCTGGTGAGGGGCTTGGAACACGAGACCTGTGAGGAAGGGCTGAGGGAGCTGGGGTTGTTTAGGCTGGAGAAAAGGAGACTCAGAGGTGACCTTATCACTCTCTACAACTCCCTGAAAGGTGGGTGTACTCAGGTGGGGTCGGTCTCTTTCTCCAGGCAGCAACTGACAGAATGACAGGACACAGGCTCAAGCTGCTCCAAGGGAAATATAGGCTGGATATTTGAAAAAAGTTTTTCATGGAAAGAATAATAAATACTGGAATGATCTGTCTGGGGAGGTGGTGGAGTCACCATCCCTGGATGTGTTTAAAAAAAGACTGGATGTGGCACTTGTTGCCATGGTTTAGTTGTGGTGTTAGGGCTGGGTTGGACTCAATGATCCTGGTAGTAGTCTCTTCCAACCTAGTCATTCTGTTGAATTGAATTCTGTTTTATTGAAAGCCCCTAGGTTGGGATTTCAGCTGAGCGCGTTACCTGTGTGCAGGTGAAGGTGTCAGTGTCAGCTTAGCGGTACCAAGAGCCGTGGCTGAATTCCCAGGGATGGGTAGCTCCGTTTGCTATGGAACCTCCCTCACAGCGACCTAAAGTCCCTTCAGAGGCTGTGTGTTCCTTTTGATTAAGGAGCTAAAGCTGGAATGGGCTCGATGTGATCGATATCTATACATAAAGACTAGTTATCACCTGGACCTTGTGTGTAGTCAGGTGTGCAGGTGGATTAAGTTGCGGATTAAATGCCTCTTAGTGAATAGATTTAAAATTACTCTTTTTGAGAAAGATTTTCAAAGCGTTTTTATTTTTGTGATGTTGGCTTTATCTGTATCTTTGTCAGAGCAGTTGTGGTACTAAGTAGTTCTTCTTGTAGTGATACTGGGAAGACATACACACACACACACTCGTAGTAAATATCTGGGCAAACATCTGTTTTTCTGTATGATTTTCTGCTATTTAAGAATCTGAATTAACCAGATTAATTTCTTAAGCTCATTCTTCTGTGGACAAGTTTTATTTCTTGTCTGGAAACAGCCTTAAGAGGCCATTTGTGGTTGGGATGGGTTGTGTCTTGCTGTTTGTCATTATCACAGAAATCATTAACTTAAGATTAACACAGAAAAGTATCAGAGATCTGAGGAACTCCTTCTTTATTAGTAACTTAATTTTTTTTTTTTTTTTTTTTNTTTTTTTTTTTTTTTTTTTTTTTTTTTTCTTCTTTTTCCTTCTCCCTGTGGAGTGTTAAGCTCATAAAAACAGACCCTGCAATCGATACATGTCTGGGGCAGTGGGGTGAGGGAGGTTTGGTTACCTTAGTTCCCCTCATCCCTCCCCAGTGCATCCACTCCCCAGTAGAGTTGTTCTCACCTATTGTGTGCTGCTGGGAAAGCAGATGGCCTTCCGGAGCTTCCAAAAAATCAGGTCCCTGTAAGTCCTTAACACCGAGGAATAATTAACACTTAAACTCCTCAAGAGGAGAGGTGTCAGTACTGCTTCCTACAAAAGTACACCAAGCCCCAGCCCTTGCCCAGGAGCTGGTGCAGCTTGTTCCTTGTTCCCAGTGAGGTGCTTTTCCATCCTGCCAGGTCTGCGTGCCTGAGCAGACAAGCTTTGCACTGAAACATCAGACATCTTTCTGTTTAAGGACACCTCATAAATAAACAATCATCGACATTTTAAGATCTCTCTCTGTTAATCCCAAGGCAAGCCCGTGGATCTTTCCTGGGCCTTGCTCTCAGTGTGGAGGTGAGAGATGCTGGAGAGGTTAATGGAGCCTCTCGCCCAAAGTGGTGTTTGCAGAGTGCTGTAGGGACATGTGTGGAAGTTCTTTTTTATCAAACCAAGTTTTTAAGTTGCCCTTAAATGTACTTACCTGTTCGCTTGTAAGGAATGCAATAAAATGAGTGATGGGAGAGGGACATAATTCCAAAGTACTTTTCTGCTCCTCTGGATGTGTGTATGTGGTTATTTGGTTTTCTACTTTTTAATCCTTTTGAAAAGGAGAAATTCCAAATTAAGCCAGCCTGTGGCAGTGTTTTTCAGCATTTCTTTTGCTTCTGCTGCTTTTAAAGCTTAAGCCTTGGTGCTAATTGGAAAGTGGAGAAGCTTCCTATGTGCTACATGCAGTAGTAGTTTCAGATTTAACAATGTTTTAGCATTTTCACACAGCTCTTACTAAAATGAGGGACTGATATGAATAATCATGGCTCACAGGTGCAGATTTACTGTTTCATTGTCTCTGAAGCTTATTTTAAATTATGTGTTTCTATTGCCATTTTTCAAATGGATTTGATTTTTCTTCCCCATCCTCCTTTAGCATAACTTGAGCATATTAGTTTCTATTATTTTAAAGATTCATTAAAACACATTTACAGCTGGTTCTCCTTTTTTTTCAAGATGTCTTTATGTTTCCTGACCTTTCTGAGTTACATCATGCACCCTGGAGTGATTCTCATCTGACTTCTTTCCCAAACAGAAAACTTCCTCTGTCTCTTCCACCAGAGTTTAATAGATGTTGGTATTTATTTATTTTATCTTTTAAATGACATCCTAAGTTATTTTTTTGCCTTTACTCATTTTTCAGAACAGTAAGACTTTAAAAGGAAGAATGTAAGTGAACCCAAAACTCTGGTGTTCTCGTCAGCTCTCAGATTTACCTCTCTGTATAAAGGAATGGTGTCAGGATAAAAGCTAAAGCCCCAAATCCCTTTTAGAGCGCATTTTGCCTGCAGACAGCTGCCCTTTCTGCTGCTGTGCTGGTGGTACTAGGTTCCAGGCTGCTTTGTCTATCAGCTCTTCAAGGGGATTATAGAAGCTGCCAGTAAATAGCTGATGTCTTCAGTGGTCTGCGTAAGACTGTCACGGAGTTCTGAATGACCATTTACTTTTCCAGAAGTGCCTCCCATCATTACTGCTGCCACAGGGGAGGACAGTGGAAGGAATGGGAAAAGGTACTTTCCTAGCAACTAAACAACCTGCAGATACCCCTGTCTTTGCAGTCAGTGGGGGCAAGCACTGCCAGTGCCGAGCCAGAGGCAGCTGCAGCAGAGCTATGTCTGGCACCTCCAGCCCCTTCTCTCGAGGCTTTTGGCTCTGGGCTGCAGGGTGTGTCACCTGTACGGTGCCTTTGGTGCAGGTCAGCTGCAGTGGCTACTGGGTCAGTGGCTTTGGCTGAGTGGCCAAAGGCTGACCTTGTACCTACAATCACATCCCCCTTGGCACCCTTGGTTCCCTTTGGTCCATCCAGAGCAGAGCTGCTCAAATCAACTTTTGATCTTTCAGTAACATAGGTCCTTCTGTGGTGAGAGAACCCTAGGGCTTGGTCCCTCATCTCTCCTGCCATGTGCTTGCAGCACCACTTAATGGTGCTAATTACGATACAGCAATGCTGTACCTCACCAAGGGTATCCAGTTTCCAGTGGTGGTCAAGGAATCGTAGTTCTATACAGCCTGTGTTTTGGGTTTGATAGTGTATACTTCTTTCCCTAGTCCAACCCTATTTTCTTCCATTCTCTATTCAGAGTCCTCTTTCCTCTGAAAGACAGAAAAACAATAGGCACAAGAAAGTGTATTTTCTGTCCAAGCTCTGTGGAATTACAGAATCTTTTAATTCGTGTAATACTTACAATCTAAGTTACCCTTTCTCTCATGTGCTCCTGTATTTTATGTGATGGACATGCACAGTAGAGATTCTCGACTCCCTTAAGTCTGTTAGCAGAGTCACCAGCTACGGTAGCATGGCCTTCAGCAGGAGAAACAAGGTAAATTAGGTCATGCAGAGCTCCTTATTTCTGTGACTGCTGCCTCTGTTACCACGCTGGGCTTGCCGGCTGTAGCTGAGGTATTTCTGCAGAATGCTGGCTGACAGCACAGCTGTACCCTCTGTTTTTAGATTGAGTAGCTGTAGTAAAGGGCTTTATGATGTATGGCAGTACGTTACCCATGCTTAATAAATGATGGGAGAAGTGAAATATTGGATGAGGAATGTTAAGCTGTATGGGACGGCTGCCAGTCCACAGTCCTGGCCTGGAAAGCCTTCCTCCTTAATGCACTTGACGGAAGACGAACAGGTGGTGGTCAAGAAGATGCTGTGGAGCAGACATTGTGGCAAATCTGACTGTTGGAATGAAAGGGAAAATCTCCAGGAAGATTTACAACTGTTCGGGTCTGTGTTTGCAGGGATTGCACAGGCAAGCTGCCACTTGCTTAAAAAAAATCTGAGTCATAATTTTCCATCTCCTCTGCAAGTATTTTTGATGCATCAAAGCCAATTGCACTTCTCTTCTTGTGCCTTAAATTAAAGGAAAAAAACTAATGCCCAAAAAACCAGTAACAGCCCTTGCCCAAACCCAACCCTCTCAAAATTAATTACGTATCCTGCTGTGTTAATGGTCTTAGACCCTTTCTTTCTCCCCCATCTACCTGCACCACACTTCACAGGCATGGCCACACACAGAGAAATGTGCAGCAGCTACAGAGAATACTGGAGGTATTCTGCCTAGGTTTTGGACTGGTTCTACTGTATTGCTGTTAACTCTGAAATTACGAGAAAGCTGTGTTAAGAGTCAAATTGGTATCATCTGGCCTAATCACTTCCTAATTTTGCAGAACAGTCATGGGGTTTTATATCCCATAATTTTCTTTAAGTATGTTATGAACAGCAACGTTTAAGGCAATGCCAAATTGTACAGTTTCATTTTGGCAAGCAGTCCCTTCAAATGTGTTTATATTGATTTTGTATATGTGTTCCTCTGGCCCTTTATTTTACCCACAATTTTTAGGTAAGTTTTTTCCAGGATCCAGACTGTAGCTAGAACAGCTCTCTGTGAGACAGGATGACATCAGTGTGCTCTTGAAGCTCAGAGGGCAAAGAGGGGCTGTGGGCCATGACTGGGAAGCCTAGTCCCAGGTCCCAGAAGGGGCTGTGCTGGGGATGTGAGCAGGATGTGGCATCAAGATGGGGATCAGATGCATTAGTTGCAGCCTTGCTTTGTAGAGCTGGTCATACCAGTGTCGCCTGCCCTTAGCTCTAGATAAAAGTCAAACTTTATTCTCAAGTAGTGAAAGCCCCAGTGAAGTTTTCACTACCCTTGGGTCGATATAATATGCATGAAGGGTGAAAAGGGCACATAGGCTGTGATGACAGGAGCTAGAACTTCACCTGCAGATAAGTACCTGTTGTTTTGTGGGGCTTTTTTCCTGCTTCTGGGCAGAGAATATGCTCACAGACCCCTGTGAGAAATACACAGGTGAAAGGACTGGTAAGGACTGGTAGCTAGCTCTGCCACTGCCCAGAATTCCTGTGTACCATGACTTACCAAAAAAACACCACTGAGAAGGTACAGAGAAATGTGATGAGCACTGAAAATGTCGTGTCTGTGGCACACCGCCAGCAACAGCCATTTTACCCACATTTGCACTTTCACTTCATTACGTGCCCTGCTGTGGATGCTTTCCTCCTGTATACCCCATGTCTGTGTTGCCTCTGGAAGGGCTGATTGGTACCTGGGAAGCAGATCCCAAAGCATCTGCCCTAGGAGGAGAGGGTTTGTGTTTCACTACAAAGCTTTTTGCACCTGATGCACTCTGGTGTGAAGCTGAGGGTGGTGAGCAAGAGGATACTGGAGTAATTTGCACGTGGGGCTGCTGTTTAAACCAGTTGACTTTTCAGGAGGCTTGTAGCATCAGTACCCTAGATAACAACAAAGCCAAAAAAGCCAACACTGTAAGCAAGTAGCTGGAGAGAAGTTCACTGTGAACTTTCAGGCTTGATTTTCCAGTACCTAACAATGTGCACTTCACTCCGAGAGATTTTGGATCTGATACCCTTTACAGCCTAGTTTCTCAGTTACTTTGTTGGTGCCTATTCTCTAGATTATGCTTGAAATTCCAATAACCTTTCTGGCATTTGCAACTGTAGCATCTGTGGATGGTTTCAGACCTTCCTTTTCTTTTGGAAAAAAAAAAAAAAAGTGATCTTGAAGTGTGACATAACTCTAAAGCATTTCTGCTTTGCAGAGGAATTTGTGATTTTACTGAGCTGGGGAATACCTTGTAGAGAGGTGTCTTTTGTATGTTGTACTGTTACTGTTTTCAGATTCAGATTTCACTCATCTTAATAGGTTAAGTTTTAGATGTAATCAGCTAAAACTTTTGTGCTGTTTTCCACTCACTTTGGTGGCATTTCAGATTCTTTCTGAAATGCAAAACTAATGCAGTATCTCTGATGATAATAACACTAATAATCTAAGATAATTCAGAAATCTCAACATGTGCAGTCCAGAACTGAACAAACTTTATTAAGTCTAATGGTCACCTATTCATGTTTTTTTGCTTGTCTGGATGGTAAGAGCTCTGTGGGTTTTGTTCTCATAAGCAGCTGGTGTCTTACTGAACAATGCTGGGGGGATTAGTCAAATGGAGACTGGGAGGCATTGGAAGTGATGGGCTTGGCTGGCCTGTCCCGTTTTTGTCCTCTTCAGTGTCACCCAGTTCTGCAGGGGAAAGGAGATGGACAATGGGACAGGGCCCTTCAGCTCTTTGCACTCTCTGGGTTTGGAAGGACGATGCATTTGACAGCAAGGGTAAAAAGTAACTTGCAGGTAAAGTGAGAAATTGCAGAGGGTAAAGTTAGTGAAATGAAGGAGATGGGACTTTGAAATAAATCAGGACATTGTTGTTCCAGGAATAAAGGGAAGCCTGGGAAAAAAAAAAAAAAAAAAAAAAAAAAAAAAGAAGGAAAATTAGCTGAAAAATAGCATGGTCAAAAAAAAAAATTAAAGACACCAATCATTAGTTACACAATCATTGTGGCAACAGCAGTAGTACTGTTTGGGAAGTAAATGGTGTAAAAAGTGTAAAATTTTGTTACTCTAGGGTGCCTGTTGTGCTTTAGGGGTATTATTCTCCAATTCGAAACTCCCACTGACACCATGCTGCTGCTGGTCACTTCCTCCTCCCCCTCCTATTGAAAACACAAAAAGCAAAAATCACAAAATCACAGATTGAGATGAGCAATTTATTTGGAACAGAAATGAGATAACAAACCAAACAGAAACAATCTTAAGAGGTATAAGAAAAACTATTTACACTGAAAAAAACCCCAAAACAAACCAGTAACAAACAAATACAGCACTTGTCTGGTCTCCAGGTTTCTCCCCTCCAAGCAGTGAGAAATTGTCCCTTTCCCCTCTACCCAGCAATGACTAGAGGCGGTATCAAATAACATTTGGGTCCTGGCCATGCCCCCTCCCAGTTTTTGCAAAAACTTAACCCTGTCCCAGACAAAACCAGGACAGTACCTAAAAAAATTGAAAATTTTTTCATCAGATAATTGTTTCTCCACTCTGGGCCCATTTGCTACCCTCCCACCCCAAGAAAACCAGAACAAGGAAGCAATTCTTATCTCTCTACTTGTGACATCATGAGTTTTCATGGTCATCATCCTTCCCCGATAAATACTTGGTCGAAAGTAAAGAACTCCTATCAGGATGCTTTGCTTGGAATTATTGGCCATGAGTTTAAAAAGTCAGTGGGAAATCATTTTAGGAACTTCCAAAATTTAGATGTAGAAATGAGGAGACAGTGAGTACAGACTGTACCAAAAGGGCTGCTGCTTCTGATTGACAAACCCATGCCCTGGGTTTATTTGCTAAGGATGTACAGTGTTGCTAGAAATGCATAGCTGATTGCACCGAAATGTAAAACTAACTCCCCCACAACTAGCCACAATAAAAATAAGAGAAAAAAATACTCAATACAAACCAGAAGTATCTTGCTCATGACTAGATGAAGGCAGAACTTCTCGAGGCACCTGGGTCTTACTTTCCGTGTGCTCCTGGCCTGCGGTGTGGGACAGCATTACTCTCCTTCCCCCCATTGTGTAGCTGAAGGGAAACCTCTGTGGGACAGGGTGTGCTGTCTGACTGACAAGCCATCTGTATCAGCCAGCTTCAAGAGCTCTGCTGGGTTTCTGCCCTGTTAAAACCTCAAACCTCAGCCAAAACCACTCACCATCAATTCTAAAATTAGTCGGAGAGAAAGCAGGGATATTAGTTGAATTGTGTGCTTTCTACCCTCAGTATCACCTTCTTACTGCTAACCTGCCCCATCCTGTGGTGCTGAGTTCTCCAGTCTAGTCCTTGATCTTCTCTTTCTCTGAATTATTTGGGACCTCATGTAGGAGCCCCTCAAAACAGCCAAAAATGTGTAAAGCAAAAGGAGCTTTGCCGATAAGAAGCTGCATCACCTATCAAAACAGCGTAACTATTTCTTCCCAGCATCTCTGTTGTGGCACGTGGCCTTGTGCTGTGAGAAAACCTGAGAGGGTTCGTGGGAGTTGTCTCTCACCTCGTGCCCACATTGCCACCACGTGTGATCCTCTGAGTGGCAAAACTGGATCAGAAAGCAGGGAAAGTGGTGGACAGTGTTGTGGTATGAAAGCGTGATGCACAGGCAGCTGGAACAGGGGACATGGCTCGGCTAAGACAGATCCTCTGAAAAACAGATACCAGGTCTCTTGGAACAGCCTGAGCTACGTTCAGAGGATAAAGCTGCTGCTAAGGAGTGTCATGGGCTCACTGTTGAATGCTCCAAGAGTCGTTTCTTAAGCTAAGTGTGTCTGGAATTAATATGAAAGGAAGGCTAGGGTTTTGGCATATGTCTGTGAAGCAGTTGCAGTGTGTGGATACTGGCTGTGGGGTTTTGCTTTGCTGTGCTGATAGAACGAAGGGGAGGAGTAACTCATGCTTTCTGCCTCCCCATGAAAAAGATGGATTTTTATGTGTTGATAGTCCATTTTTTTGTCCATACAGCTTTTACAGTCCAAGTGGTGTTTTGCCTTTTCCCTTGACATTTATTACTCAAGCTGCAAATACATATTATCTTTTTTTTTTTTCCTTTCTGTTAATCATGAGTTTTTCTGCGTGCAAGTGTATCTGATTGTTGATAAACTCCAGTGCTCAGGATGACACAATTCTTCTGGAGCTTGAACTCCTGGGGAGGCTGCAGAGGTTGGCCTGTCACCCTTCTGTCTTCCCTCAGCCATGTGGGGAAACTCTTTGTCTTTGTTTTCTGGTGGGTTACTTTTCTGTGGCAGTTCTCTGAACTTCTTCTGACTTACCTGTAATGCAGATCTGCACAGATATTCTAGGGACATGGACTGTTTTTGTTGAACCTTCCTTTCACAGAATAAAAGACCTGATTTTCTGCTGCAGAACTGCTTTTTGTCTTTTTTCCCCTGCTGGGTCCCATTGTATTGTGCTTACTGTGGGCTTTTGCATAGTTATTATGATGTATATATATTAATATAGATATATTTTTGTATGTTTTTCATATATTTTGTATATTCAAAATCCAATATGACCAGCATCGCCATGTGTCTTTTTCAGACGGATAGTTTTATTTTTGTTTTTATAATGTGTGCTTTTATCTCTGAAAACTAAGCTGAACAACTTTATCTAGTACACTCATATTTAACTTACTGTCTATTGTAACCTCGGTTATTTTCAATATTGCTTCTTCCCAGATTTTGCCTTCCCACTGCATGGATTTCTTGGGATAATTTCCCTTCACTTGTCTTAGCCTGCTTTTCTTCCCAGAATGAATCTCATTTGATTATTTTCAGACTGCATTTCTGTTCTCTCCGAGTCCCTGTGCATTATTTCCTTGTCCCCATTATTTTTGCAGCTCCTCCAAATGTGATATTTCCTGGAGATTTAAGTTAGCATGCTGTCTAGAGTCTCTTCTGGAACATTAAAGAAAATACCAAGTGAAATAGGATCTAATACAGGTCTTTGCAATATTGCACCTTCTTCCCTTGTTATCCTTTGCTTTTATCATGATTTATTTGCAGTTGGTTTTCAAGTCAAGCCACAGTATTCATCTCAAAGTGCAAATCACTATCAAATGTTTACTGAAAATCAAACACACCACATCTGTTCCTTTCCCTTAGATTCCTAGTGCTGTAATACTAGCCAGAAAAGGGGCCAATTTCTAGCCAGTTCTGCTCTTCTGAATAGAAATCACGATTTCATTGTCTCCAGCCTTGTAGCCTGGTTTACTTTATAGGAAGCCTCATGAATTAAAACAGCTGTGCAGCCCATTCTGAAATTTGATTTTGTGGAGAAACAGTGCTAGGAAGAAAACAAGTGGAGTTTATGGATGTGAGGGGGAGAAAGAAGAGGGATGTGTGGGGAGAAGGGGAGTTGCTTTTATCTGTGTGTGTAAGTGGTTGATGACATTAGGTGTATTTCTGAGGAGCTGCTCAAATCCCTGAATATTCTTGTGTTTCTAGACCATGTTTTTCATATAGTTAAGTGTGTTCTGCACTGTCCTGCTTTGCTTTCCCTGTGGCCTGTGTTGCTGTTGATGCTTGAAGCTGCAGCCAAACTGAAGTCCTGAGGTGGCATCAGCAGCCACCTCCTAGCTAGGCACCTTGGAAAATCCCTCTGCTTGAGCTGTTGCCCAGGTATCTGTGATACAGAAAAAACTTAACACTTCAGGGTTGTAGTAAAAGGACCTTCCTCACTCTAGAGTACAACAGATAAAAACAGCTGTTTGGGGTAAGAAACAAAGGAACTGAGACAAAATAAAAGGAGATGATAGAGACTGTAGGATAAAAGCGAGAGCATGCTTAGCCAAAAACTCTTTCAATGGGGAGTACATGAGTTACAGTCCCTGGAGATCAAGCAGAAGGAGTCTCATTCATGGCTTTTTGCTTTGACCTGGCCATAATAAAATTTCGAGTTTCTGGTGACAGTAATGCATGCACTGGGCTGGTTAGAACAATATTTTATACCAGTGATTTAAAGGGATTATTAGTACCCTTTTTCAGCTGGGGCAAGTAGCTGGGAGCAGGCAGAAATAAATTTAATCTATTTTCTAAAAAGACTTCACCTATATTTGTGAGTATGCTTACCGTGTTCTCGTGTTCTTGCCTGCATCCTGTCTTCCACCTGGCTTTTGTTATCTGCTCACTGCCCAGCCTGGGCCACCTGCCATGATGGGAAGGATGGCTCAGAGCCATCTAGGTGCTGAGATCTGTAGTGTTGGATCCCTGGTGGAGGGCAGGATGGGACTAGGGAAGAGTATAGGCTGTGCTTTGTACTGATAAAGAAGTCTGAGTTGGCCTGCAGGTGAAATTTTTTTCTGTCTAATCTTGGGAAAGAGGGGTAGGGATGTGGGGTTTTCTTTGTGTTTTTGTTTGTGTGTTTTTAGTACAGCTTGAGCAATTAGCACAAATACTGCTATCAAGTCTCCTGATCTAAGCTTTAAAATTATTCCTAATGTGTTCATTACTGTTCTTGTGAGGCATCAGAGGAATTGAATCTAGCAAGACTCTATGAAGAGGTGTTAGAAGCTTATGGTTGTGTTTTCTAATAGCCATACAAATTTTCATTTAATGCACTGACAGCATTGGGGTAACTGCAGGCTTACACACCTCAGAAATGCCTTCATCATTTTCCTGCTCTATGTTACATTTTCCACCTGAAAAAATCCCTTTTTCATAGATGGATGCACTAGGAAATAGGGCAAAAAGGACTGCAACCACCTCAGAATTTGCAGTCCCAGGCTTTATGGGGGCACATGGGTCTGTGGGCTGTCTCTGTGCTTTCTCCTCCTCCTCCCCATCCCAAGTACTGACCTAAACTGAAAAGTCCTGACCTAAAGACCAAGCCCAGATCTGACATGTGCCACCTCTCGCAGTCTGACGGTGTCCTCCTTTCTGAAACAGCTTGGTGCATAGATTTTGACTAAGCAAGAAAGTATGCAAGAATGTCTGTGGTACACACAGCAACCTGGGAGTTGCAGGTGTCTGCTGATGCCCCCCTTCCTCACAGCTGCACAGGTGGGCCAAGAGCCTCCCAGCTCTGTAGTCCTTGAAATGGGGCTGGCAGTGGTCTCCCACCTCCCTCCTCTGCCCAGTACAGCCAGCAGGTCGGTTCTCTCTCCAGAGTACTGCTGCAACCAAAGGATTTGTTTTTGCTCTGCTTTATTATTTACTACAATGATCAAAGCAGCCACTCCTTGTGATCATAAAGAGAAGCCTTAAAATCTTATTTAAGAGCACAAGTATTTTGAGCTTTGACAGATATGCTTTGAAAACAACACAGATGTGCAGTGTCAGATTTCACTGCTGTATGCCATGTCTTTGTTTCAAACTATAAATTTGGCTAGTAGAGCTGGGCATGTGCATTCCCAAAACCTTGTCATCTGCAACATGGGAAAAACAAGTTCCTGGGTTCTGGGGATTTTTTTCCCCCTGAATAGACCCCCTTAGAGAATTTGAAAGGAAAATTATCTTAGCAGAGTGAGCATTCACCCCTGTGAGACTGCAAACCTATGGGTTATTTTTAAACTAATTACCTCAAATTAAACAAAAGCTTAACAATGTTTTTGCTTGAGTTGAAGGTGAGGCTAAGTAGACTTTATGTGCAGAGCAGCTCCAGCCAACTGCGTGGTTCTCCCATTGCACCGTGCAGAATAATGCCCGTGGCAGTGCCCTGTGCTAATGAACGGCGCTCGATTTTCTGAAGGGCCGGCTGTTGTGAGCTGATGTGGGAGGATATGCAGCTCTAGAGCAGTTCACTCCTTTCCCCTTCTCACCCCTCCTGTGGATGTGGTGATCACTTCAGACTGGTGACGTTTTAGATGGAGCACGGTCTCCTTACACTTGCCTGGCAGTGGCTCATTAACTGCGTGTTAATTGAAACCGAAAGTTTGTCAGATGATTCAATTCAGTTACATTCTAAATGGATTCAGTGCAGTAAGCATTACTGCTGTGATGAAAATCTCTGTGGAATTGATCTATGAACTGATTTAAAGGGATTCATTGGCTTCATCAGTGGCTCTCAGAGGTCAGCATTGGGAGAACAGGCATGCTCCCAGCAAAACAAATCCTGCTCTTCTCTTTCACCCAGAACAGTTTTAATTGCCAGTATCTTCCCTTTCCAGGATGTATGTTAGATGGATAAATTTACTCTGGAGAGCTGAGAAGTGAAAAAGAAAATGAGAAAAATTAAAAGTGTGTTTTGAACTCTGTAATCTAAATGGCTGAAATGTTGAATTCTTACTTCCTATGGATTGAGTAGTCACAAAATTTTCCTGAAGTTTTAACTCAAACATAAACATACGTTAAAAAGAAAAAAAAAATTAAAGAAACTAAAAGAAAAATAACTGCTTTAAAATAAAAGACAGAAATTTCAAAATTTACACCCTCTATAACTCATCTTTTATACTTGGCCACTGCAAAAAGTCTCCCTTAAGTGGGCAATTTATTCTGTGTGCTGTACCTGCTTATATGGTTGGTTTCCGTGCGGAGCCAGTTTTTACTGCTGAGTTATAAACCCTTTGAAAATAGGGGTTTGTAATGGAAGCGCTGACAGACCTTTAACTAGGTCAGTTTTATCTGTCTCCATTATCTTTGCTTTTGTTAAAGCATTAAATGGTTGCAGATTTGTTTATTTTTCTTGCCGTCCCAGAATTTTAACATGGGTATGTTAGTGAATTGTTTCTTCTTCAAAATGTCATGAACATGCAGTATTAGAGAGTTTATCCAGACTCCACAGTCATCTTTAAAAGTAAATTGAACTGTTGTGTCTTATTTCAAGATTTTCTTGCTCATACAGTACATTTGGTCTGTAGCACATCATTACCATAGTAATACCAAAGTTTCCTTTTTTTCTCCTGCTGTCCTATTCTAATTTTGAATTCTGCTTTGTCTTTTGGGCTCCTTTCTGTGTAAAATGACAGTGATGTTTTTCTGTTTGTCCCATCCAGATGGAAAGCCATACCACTGCAACTTCCCTGAAGAGGAAACCCTGACGATAACATCTCAGTTGGATGAGCTCCCAAAGCTGGGAGGCCGCAACGCCAGAGAAAATGAGGCCAGGGAGCCTAAACCAGAGATTCCTGCTCTGGTGTCAGCACTGGAGAGTGTCATCAAGGAACCCTTTTTGAAATACCAAGGTTCTGCAGACATAAAGATGCCAGTATTTCATCACAGCCAAGGGCTTCCTTGTTCCAGTCACATTGCTAGCTTTGCTTCGGGTATGGGCCAGACATCTTCAGACATGGTCATGGACTTGAAAACATCACTTGAAGTGCAGGCTAGTCGTGCTAGAGAAAATTTGCTAGACTTGCACAGGGAGCATCCTCTGATAGAAAAAGGTGCTGAAGCTCTAGAGGTAGCTCCACTCGATTTGAGTGAAAAATCAACTAGGGATAATTCATGCAATAAATACCTGAATACATCCTTGCAGGCTGCTTTAATTGTCTACCCGTGTCCTTTCTGCAGTCACAAGACCTACTACCCTGAAGTCCTGTGGATGCACAAAAGAATTTTGCACAAAATCAGCTGTAACTTGATGGTGCCCCCGTGGGTTCAACAAAACGGATTCAAGAGTATTAAAAACAACCTGGTCTTTCTGGCGAGGAGTGGGCGCACTGGCCCCCCTCCTGTTCTGGGTGGTAAGGAATGCCAGCCTTTGCCCATTGCCAGGTTTACGCGTACTCAAGTGCCAAGTGCGCTGCCAGGTTCCAAACCCAGCTCTCTTTCTGTCGGGATGGCTGCAAAGTCCGCGAGTACCCATCCGTCAAAGGACAGTCACGCGCTCGGCCACTGCGCTTCACGCGTGTCAGGTCTGGATGGCTACAGACAGCCCAAGTTAAACCATTCCCAGGAGCAATACAGCACAGCAGCACAACAAAAAAGCAAATACGAAGCAAATTCCAAACTCATGCAAATGGGAACCTATGGCAGAAGCGTAACGCCTACTCAAACAGTCATAGCCAGGCCTAGCACGCAGCTCACCAGCAGTAAGCAAGCGGAAAAGTACGCGGTTCCCCAGGGAAGTGCTGGTTTTGCCTCTCCAGGTAAGCACTGTGCATCCGACTCCGTGAAGGCCAAATACACCCCCCCGCTGCAGTACCATCCTCTGTGTAAAAGTGAGCAGTACCCTAAACACGAAGAGCCGTCGGTGCCTCAGAGGGAGCCTCACGTGAAGGCTGGAAGTGAGATGAGGACATTGGCAAACTGCACAGCGGTAGCACGAGCCAGTCCGGTGCTGCAGCCTCAGCCTGGCGCCGTGGGAGTTCCTCCGGCTTTACACTCCAGCAAACAGGATCTGGGATCAGATGGGCATGAGAAACATTTGGACATTTTAAATATCTTCAAAACATACATTCCAAAGGACCTTGCTTCACTGTACCAAACCTGTGGTGCCAACAGCCCCGTCCTAGATCACACAGGTAAGATTTTCACAAGCTTTTCCATAGCTGAGGATGTAGCCTGTTTGTTCCTTCTTTGTTCAGAGCCATGACATGCTGTTTCCCAGTTTTTTCTCTCTCTGCCTTTAACAGTTAGGATTACAAGTTCACTGTTTTTATCATTGCTGGATAGGCTTGAATAGGTTTGTTTACTGCTCTCTTAACATTGCAGCATCCCCTCTTGTGCACTGTGTGACATTTCTGTCGCAAGTTAAATGTATCTGGTTCCACCTGGAGTACTGCTGTTCCTTTGTCCTCTTGCTTCAAGCAGGCTAGAGTTACACAGATGTGCTGTCACAGGAAGATCCCCCTGATATGCTGGTGCTGGCACACATCATCATCTTTTTGCTTCAGGCAAAATAAACATCCTCTGGGGCTTATCTGTGATGTTATTTTGGAGGTTTTGTTCAATTTTGTCTGCAAACAAGTCTTCCAACAACACAGAGGGATAATCGCTTGTCAGTGTCCTTTGTCTTTCTTGTCAAAAGTCTTTTAAGATCTTCCTTGTCCATATCAAAGGCTACTAGGTATTTTTCAAATGAGTCTTTTGATCTGCTCATATGCTTATAATTAAAAAGAAGTAGAGCTGAAGATGTGCCTGCTAATTCACATAAGCAGAAAAATCAGTTGTGCAAATAGCCAGTTTAAAAGTTCGGGGAGTAAGAAAGGTCAATGTCCATAAAAATAAAATTACACCTGCGTATTTGCATTTGAAACTTGATCTGCCAGAATTAGTTTGTCTCAGTGGAAACTGAAAATCACACTGATTGATTACACATGAGATGTGTGTGTGTGTCTGTAGGTGAGGAGAATTGGAGCCGTAGTTTCACCTCTCACCACTTGTAAACCGTGCTATTTTTTTGTACCCTTCTTCTCTTCGTAGAAGTGGTACAAATCAACTCCACATGAAAAGAGCACACATTCCAGGCTGGTTTTCCGGTGTCCTCACTTGATATAATGAGTTCTTTTTTGTTAAAAGCATGTGTGAAATTGAGCTTTTGCAAGTGATACAAAATCCAGGGCACTTGGAAGCTGGTAGTCTTAAGGACAGCTGTGGTCTAGTGCCCAGAGGGTGTGTACAAGTTGAGGTAAGGAAGGAGCCCAGAGTGTTAGATCAGGTCTTGGTGGAAGGGCCTTATGGAGGAGACAGGAAGGCAGAATCTGCCTGACATAGTCATCAGTGAGTTGCAACTTTCAGCCATCTCATTGTCAGTGCTGCTCAGTCGGTCACTTCAAAGGTGGCGCTGTGTAGGGACCTGCTATTTATTGAGCAGATTGTTTTGCAGGATCTTAGGGGCTGCATCATGATTGCAACCAACATCAGGCTCCTGGGTTTTACTAAAGAGACAGAAGAAGACATGCTTAGTTTCTAAAACTACAGTTTCAATGTTCCTTAGGGGTTTTTTGTCCAGCCAGCTTTGTTTTGGCTATCCCAGTGAATTGTTGTCTTAAGTTTCTCCCTGCCTGCTTTCTGCTCTAAGTTAATTGTTCCACCCGCAACTTGGGGTGCCTTCACGTGGGTGCCCTCCTTGATGTTATTTAATAGTACATTATGCCAGCGTGCTCAGAGAAATCTTACTGGTCCAGAGCTCACAGCCATGTTAGGAGGGATAAGAGAAAAACAGTAAAACCTAGGAAATAGAAGATGACTTAGTGAAGGCAAGGACTAGAAAATACATGAAGGCTTTAGGAACAAAGTAAAACAGGGGCAGGGTTTTTAAAGAGGTGTCTATTTACCTATTTACCGTCTTTTTAAAAGAGGTGTTTTATTGCCAAAATGTTTTGCTGGACAGTGATTTCTAGAGACACTTTAACTGGTGTCCTGTTCTAGGGCAAATTTGTGGGGAAACTTCCAAAGGGGTCCCTCTAGAAAACAGATTCAAGCGGCCTCTCCCCCTACTGGTTTGGGAAAAGATTTCCTTGGACAAAAGTGGAAAAAACTGTTTATTTAACAAGCAAAGTATTCACAAGCGTAAAAAATTAATAATATTAAACAATAAAACCTCTTGCTGTTCTGGAGAGATGGCAAATTCAGAAAGTCCTTGCCATGGGGTGTAACTCAGCTCACTCAGTCCCTTACCAGTCCCTCCAGGGCTGGAAAGTGCCGGGTCCCGGTCCCCAGTGGGGCACAGGCGTGAGCTCCTGGTGTTTTCTGGGTTTTCAGTCCAGAGCAGTCTGGCCAGTTCCAAGAAGAAGAAGAGTCACAGTCTGGGAAACTTCTCTGCCTCAGCTAGCTAAAAACTAACTAAAAGCAAAGGAGAGCTCTGTCCTGCTGTCTGTCTGTGCTGCAGACACCACAGTCCATGAGAAGGAATGTAATGTGGGGGATTGAGTGCAGCTTCTGAAAACAAACTGTGCACTTCTTCTTTCCTCCCTTCGCTCTCAGAGCCAGTCTTAAAGGTGAAGAGCTTAATATCCAGCATAAACAGAACAGACAGTTGGGGATACAAGCATCATAAAGTCATCCTTGGGCAACTGGAAGTTTAGTGCCCATCTCTGCTTTGAAACTTCTTTCTAAGTGTTTTACAGCAATCAAGTTTTCAGAATTTGAAACCTCTTTTCTTTTAATGTAGCTTGCTTTCGTTTTATATACAAATTCAGGTTGCTGATGTTTCTCCAAACCAATTGGCATGATGGCTGGTTTTCACAGCACTCAAGTAAAAAGCTGCTTCAGGCAAAAGGAATGAGATTCTACCAACTGCAAACAGAGGAGGGTAATTGAACTTCATCTGAAATAACATATGGCTCTAGATAGGCTGAGTCCTCTGAGTCAGTATGCATCATCCCTTTTAGACTTAATACTGTAGGGTGAATCATGACATAAAGGACATCCAAAAATCCCACTTAGGTATACTATTTGTCATGTTTTTTTCCCCTCAGTTGAATATTCTCAATAGACTTCATTGGGGTTTTTTGGTATATGATGTCATTTTGGATCACACTACATTATTTTAGTGTGTGCTAGCACAGTGTTCAGCTTCCTTTTGATTTGCTGCATTTGTTTTTGGGATCCTTTCTTCTACATTTGTGTTTGTTCCAGTGTGTCCTTGGAGGACAGTTGTTGTGTGTACTCTTGTGTTAAAGCTGCAGACATGAAGCTTGCTGTGCTTAGGCTAGGTTTGTCTCACACTGCCCAGTCTTCCTAATTGCCTGTAGAGAGAATCTTACTGTTACATTTAATAGAGATTATTTATTTTATTCATGCAATTTATATTAGGAAAGGGTGTGTTATGGCAGCAGATGCACTCTTTCTTCGGAGCTGCTTTGAGAGCAGCTTTGAGCGTGGATTTCACGCAGTGGTGTTCATTTACCTTACTTTTCAAGCACCTGTAGTAATCCACCCCCTTTTGTTCACCTGGAGGATAACCTGAGTGGTGACTCAGGCACGGGAGTTTTGCCATGTGGCAGACACGCCCATGGCTCAAAGCTCTGAGCTATCAAAAGCCTTATGGTGCTACCTGGGAAATACAACAATGGCAAATTCACCTGGAAACAATCCATTTTTTCCACCTGCTTTTTTGAATAACTCCTGTAAACTGAGTGCTAGGGAGGGGTTAGGTGGAAGTCTTGACCCACTCACCCTTGGTGTTTATATATTGGTTTACAAACAGCATCCTCATGGGTGGGAGCGGTGCGTCCATGAAGGCTGTTGGATCAGATTGGTGATGGCTGCCGAGAAAAGTGTGTTCCCCTTCAGCAGAAGGAGATGTGGGTTATAGAGGGATTAAATGTGTTTCCAGAGGTGTCAGAACCGTGGTCTGAGGAACCCAGCTCCCCTGGGCCTCACAAAGCTGCTCTGCCAGTCCCTGCCTGTCCAGCAGTCAGCGTGGCACCCCTGCCAAGGCCACGACTGGTTCCTCCACACACTTCCCTCAGCTGTACTTTCCAGCTTGCAGCTGCAGTTCTGGGCAGTGAGGGGGAAAATGCTCGTAACAGCTCAGAAATCCTGCTTTAATCTTGACTGCCTTACAATGCAAACCTGTCCTGTTACAGTTCAGTAAGGTTCTCACTGATATTTAGAACACTTCAGTGATTTTTTAAATTTTATTTTGTTAGGGTTGGTTTGTTTAGGGTGGGGTTTTTTTTGTTTTTTTTCTTGTCTGTTTGTGGGTTTTTGGTTTTTTTTGGTGTGTGCACACCTGATCTGGATTTTTCCCCAAATCATGATCTTGTATTTGACTGTCAGAAACTTAATTTTGCAAACGAGTGTTCAGGTGCATTATGCAGACTGTGCTGCCATCTGCAGGAGGTGCTATTATGAAAGGAGAAAATAATCTGTGAGTAGAGGTGTTTGGAGTTTTTTGTTTTGCAGCAAGACATTTCTTTGCAGTACGTGGTCTGGTGAAAACCATCCCAGGATGCTTAGTGTCATACCAACAGAGTAGATGGCAGCTGTCTTCTTTCTTCTCCATTCATTTTCAGATGCAGCATCCATATTTTGGATGAACCTTGTGGCATCCTGCAATAGATTTTTCAGTCGTGTGGAGGTTTTTGTTGCCACTTTTTTGGTCACATTTTTTTTTTTTTTTCCTAAATGCTGTAACTAGGGAGGGAGTATATGAATGAAAAGCTGAAACTTCACTGCCATTGACATCCCTCTCAGAATTTCTTTAAAAGCCAAAGTACTCCAGTGGCAAATGGAAACATCAACTCTTTTCTTTCAAAGAGGGTATTCTACCAAAATAGAAAAGAGGATGTTCAAACATTTTTTTTTAATAATAAAAAAGCCCAATAAAAGTCAAATGTGTCTTTTTTGATCAGCAGCAAAAAGACAAAGACCAGCCCTTTAAGTCAGATGCTGTAAACTGACCTTTGGAGAAAAAGGAGAGGTTTGAGCGGTTTTCCACAAATGCTAATGGCCTAGAAAACATGTTTACCCAGGGCTGGGGGAAGGCTGCTGTGCTGCTACCAGCTCAAAATGTCCGGAATGACACTTTCATTCACAGATGTCTTTCGTCTGTGCCTCAGAGGTCCGGGGTCAAAGCAGCACCGGCAGGCAGGTAGGCAGGGGCGAAAGGTTTGATCAGTCTGCGATGGCTCCGCTCGCTCTGCATTTGTCTCTAAGGTATTGCCGCCTGGGGGGGACAGTCGGGCTCTGGTCCTACTCACTTCCTATTATCCATGTGACTTGTCTCAGCCACGCTGGAGTCACTTTGATTTGCCTGATGTACTGCTTGACAAAGCTGGGTGATGGCTGAGAAGTGGATCCAGCTGCTCTGAAAAGCGCACACCTGACATGCCAGTCCTGGTGCGGGCACATCACGGGGAGCATTTTTTAATTCAATGTAATTTATGCATTCTTGCAGTCCTGTGTGTGCCTGGCCTGTCAGCCAGTGCCTAGATGAAGGCTGACAGTTGTCATCCAGGGCCTGAAGGTAGCCTCACATAATGACACATTAGACATACTAATGATGTTTTCTTCTGGCATAATGTTTTCTTCTCAACTTTCCTCTCTCCTCTCCACCCCCACCCCACCCCCCTCCTCCCCTCCCTCTCTCCTGACTACAGGGATGCTCAGGACACAAACACGCCAAGGAGACTGTGTCTGCAGAGAATGTGGAAAATGCTTTACCCAACCCAGCCACCTCAGGACTCATCAGAGGTCCCACACAGGTATCTTTTCGCACTCGCTCTTGCTTTCTCCCTTTCCCACTTGCCTGCTTTCAGATTCAGCTAACAAAATGCCAAGAATTACATTTCACATACCGTGTTAACCTAAGTAATTCCAGTACCTAAATCTATTAAGACAGATTTTTTATTTTTATGACTATTGCTCTTGTTCTCCAAATATTGCTTACCTGATCCCTGCCCGAAATCCATAAAATTGCAATGCATTTAAGATAAGTCTGTTTGCAAATGTTTTATTTTAATTAGAGAGTAGGGTACTCAGAAATGAATATGCTAATGAATTCTGTTGCCACCAGCACAAATTGAAATCAAAGTACCCCTTTCAGCACAACATAAGGCTTTGTTTTGCCTCGTCGTTGCTGGTGACAGGAACATTTTTGTGGGAAACGAGATTTTTCCTCAGACTGGTCAGCCCTAAAATGGGAAATCCCTACCAGCCTTTTTTAACCTGATGCGGTCTGTAGTTGAGGCTGGAGGAGGCTGAAGCCACCAGTGTCATGAGCCCTCCTGAGCATTGCATGAGACAGTGAGAGTAGCAGGTTCCTCCTCAAAAGTGTGAATGATGCATACATAAGCCAGTCTGATGCAAAATGACAGAAGCCAAATGGTAAGTAATGCAAGAAGAGGGTCCCTTTACACATACACTGATAATTAATGTTGTCAGTGATTGCTTTCTTCAGTGCTGAAGTCTGAATTAAAAAGGGCAGTGGCCCTAGGCTGCCATTAGCACACTCTCTTACAGTAAGTGTTACGGTAAATTGGTATTTTCCGGCCACAGGCTAGTAGCTGGTGTCTTTTTTTGAACGTGGTTAATCTGTAATGGTCTCAAATAATGTACACACACTAACGAAGCTTGAATGTTCATCTGTTAACAAGCCCCCTTGTTCCCACAGTGGTATTTGAGTCTAATGGACTCCGAGGTACTGAAGTTCACACCACCTCCGCAGATGCCCCAAAACAAGTATGTTTTACAATTAATTGGGTGTTTGGTTTTTAATGTGGTAGCTGGGAAAAAATTGTGCAGTGATACTCATCAGTAAAGCTCTGACTGTTTTATAACATGTATAAATAAAAAGGGTATTGCTGAATTTTTAGCTCTTAAATTTTTAGAATATTTTATCAGAATCTGATATATAGAGAGTTAGTGAATTGTAAAGCAGGTAGATAGTGTTTAAATAAACATGTTACTCCTTACTGGGGACTGGGTGGGATTGGTAACTCTAATGTGCACTGACATATAATAGTGAGGTAGTACATAAGGTATTCCTGGAAATTTGCTTTAACAATTAACACCTTTTCTGCTGACACAAGACAACTAACGTTTAGTCTGTGTTTTTCTGAAGGGTATTTGTACCGTGATGCCCAGTATCAGGCCTTTGAAAAGCTCTCATCCACTCGTTTCCATGGACTCTGTTAGTGTGCTTTCCTGCTTCTAGTATACAGTTTCCTGTCGTAACAAACACTTCTCAGAGCTCTGAATTATACATGACAAAGCTGTTACATAGAAAATCATTAAACTGAATTTGTTTTTGTGTATCTCAAGTTGTTGGAGAATAGTGTCCAAAGCCTGGACCTTCCCATTCCATTTGCAGCTTAGTAGGTTTGTTTCAGGGCACATCTTCTCATGGGCGCATCTCTTCCATTGTGAAACTGCCTTCAGCATCACTCACTTTTCCTTTCATCCTCGTTTTTAGTTTAATTTTCACTATAGCAGCCCCTGTTATCCTGTCCTGTTGCTAAACTACTAAAGATGTTTTTAGCCATACTTAGAGAATGCATCTCCATGCTACTCTCAGCATTGTGAAATTTAGGAATTAGATTTTACTTGTCCAGTAAACATTCTCACTGGGCTCCACTACACTGCCTAGTTCATATGTTGAACCCTTCATGAAAACTCCTGGCACCTTCTCTGTGTCCTTGCATCTTTATGGCCCAAAGGCTTCATGGAGAACCTAGCCTCTACCACAGGAGCATCTGAATTGACACCAAGCCATAGGAGTGGCCAACAGTTCTCATGGAGGTTCCAAGATGGCATTGCACTTCAGTTGTTGTTGTGGGCAGTGTTTCCTTTGCTTTTGTGGAACAGTAGCCACAAAGTTCTGCTGTCCCCCTTATGATGCTTATCTGATACAATTGTGCAAGAACACCTCTCTGAGTAACAGAGTGAATGACAGAGACACAGACACAGTCAATGTGACAGAGTGACACACTGCAGCTGTGCCAGCTTGCTCAGCTACTCTTTGGTTCTCATAGTAACATAGATTTAGTAAACCTAAGCATCTTCTAAAATGCTCTTTTATCTTTTCATGCTCATGGTTTTCTCTTATGTGTAGTTGAGATCACATTCTGAAGGCATCTGGGCTTTCTTCTAGAAGACAGTATAAGGTCAAAGCTGGAAATACATTTCCAGATAATTCTGGAATGGCTGTTTATATTCAGAAAGAAATGTGGCAGCTCAGACCACATCTGGACTCTTTTTGTCATTTGGGTTATATTACTGCACGATAAATCAACTTCAAATCTTGTCTTTGCAAACTCTTGTCGTGCCAGAATTTATTGACTAACTTCATCCATGGCAAAGGTAGCTTGTTCTATCTGCCAGTCTGCCTTTGAAGCATTTGATTACATTGCAGCATCTCTGAATACACTGAATACAGCAGAACACCGAGTAGGGGTTAGCTTCTTGAATGGCTTCAGCTCGTGCCAGTCAGTATTTCTTCCACAGAAGGTGCAGCAGTGTGATCACTTCTGCAGGAGATCGTTCCCTTTCTTTTGTCTTGTTTGCTCCTCAGTACAAGCCTTTGTCTCAATTTGTCAGCGTCTGTGTCGGGTGGGATTATTCAGTTGTCTGCTGGCTCTGGTCGCAGGCAGGCGTTGTGCTGCCCCAGAAGACTCCACCTGCACAGTCCCTGGGCGTTACAGAGGGAGCGCTCTCATTTCCACAGGCAGCTGTAGGGGCCTTCAGAAGCGCAGAAATGAGCTCTCGGTGAGAACGGTGCCTGCAGCACTCCGTTAACATTACCATTTCCCACTTTAAACGTTGTCACTCCATGTCTTCATTTCATTTCTTAATTGGGGACAGATCTATTCATGAGAGTTTATGGTGTAAAGTCAGTTCAAGTTACAGAAGTGCCATGCACATGCTCCGAGCAAGAAACAATGGTTATCATGTACGGTAGTTTGAGAAGGAAAGAGGGGGTTTTTTTGATGTCAAGTGGAAATGATTCACTTTACATAATGTTTCCACCTCACAGGTAAAATATCTTCCCCTGAGTAGTCTGCTAAAGAGTAAAAATATTAACATTAGTATTTCACGGTTCCCCCATTCCCTTCTCTAGTCAGCCAGAAGATCATCTCTAAAGGTTTCCTTTAGGAAATAATGTTAGGTAGGGCTTTTAAAATCCCCCAGCATGGTAGCTCACAACAGTGCTACATTGAATAGCAGTTTTATCACAGATTAATTCTAATTCTGCATGTTAAAAATAGGGTCTACAGCCAGGCTTTTTCAAAAATGAACCAGCTGAAATCTATATTTAGGTGTCTAAATAAGAGCCCTATTTTAGGATAGTGAACCACCAACAGGAGGTGCAGGTGTTCAGCGTCCCTGAAAAGGAGGTCACCTATAGGAGTGTAAAAAGGAACACACAGTGCTGTTAGCACTGGGCTGTGTTTTGTCCTTTGTTATCAGCACCAATGAAATATAAATAAAATGTAGGAAATGAGATGTTCATTCATAACAATATTTATTATGGTTTCTTATTTCTACCTGAATGCTTTAAAAAAAAAAAACCCAACAAAATGACATTTTTACATAAAATGAATTTCCCATGAACTTTGGAATGTTTCCTACTCTTCTTTATCTAAAGGACAAAAAATGCTCATTACATACCCCAAGTCAATACAATCTGTGCTAAGTCATGTAGATTCTCTTGAAAAGCTGCCATATTAAACATACTGAATATTCTGAATATTTTTATAAATGCTAAATATCCCAGTATATACATAATTAAACTTGCTTATCCACAATGAATATGTATCTTAATTTGGAATACTCTTAAGCAGCCAGCCAGAGACACGGTTTAGCAGGCATGAATTCGGGGAGCACACTCCAATTGCATATACATGGCAAGACAAAAGCTGGCTCCCCTTCAGAAGGGGCCCTGCAAGCACGTGTGTCTCAAAGCAAGGCTCTCCTAAAGCGTGGGGTCATTTCAGAGGCACTGCCTGATGCTGCAGCCAGAAGCCCAATTCCCAGTGGTACAGGAGTCAGTCTGGAGCCTGCTTTTTCACGGTGGTGACAGCAGTGGTAGCAGTTTCTAACGCGTACACCGTGCGTTTGACTTCTCCTTCTGTGTTTTTAAAGCCGTATAAAAACTCAGCCCACTCCAGGAATATAGTTTATTCTCTATCAGTGTCAAATCAATAAGCTCTAAAAATTTTAAGGGACAAGAAATTGGGTGTTCAAAAGGCACGATTTCCTGGTTAGCAATGAGGGAGAGCTCTCTCTAATTGAGTCTATATGTGTGTGAACCATATTTGCAGCACTGGAGCCAGAGACACCAAATTCTCCATCTTCTGTGTGAGTGAAACAAGGAAAACCCCCAAAACTCCAGCCTTTGCCCTCTTCAGAAGAACAGCCTTTTATTTACAGAAAATCAATTAAAAGCTGCAGCCCAGGGAAAAAACCCAAACTGTCGGTATCCTGAATTCTCTGGCTGAAGCTTTCCCCGTGTCAAAAGGGAGTGATCAGCCTTTTTTTGTGAAGCAGTTCTGGACACCACAGTTTTTGGGCCTCATTCACTTAAAAGACAGGTGTGCAGTAGGTCCTGTATCTACTGTGTGACAAGGGTACTGTGTGACACTTCATTAAGAGGTCCATAAACCCTTTTTTTCTCCACTATAAGTATTTTGAAATATTTCTTGCAGCATGCAATGCTTGAAATAGCATAAATGTAAATAGCTCGAACTTGGGGGATAGAAAGACTGGAAAGAACCATCAAGAAAATGCTATATACGTGTCTGTATGTGAGTGTTGTAAAGGAGCTTGGGGGAAAAGCTGGGGACATCTGTTACCTGTAATGTTTTTATAGTCCAGCAATACTATATCTCTGCTTGTCCTAAAGCAACTTTACAGAGAAGGGGAAAAGGCAAAAAACCATAATAGAAAGTTATTTAAACTATTGGTTTCTGAGTTTGGCTGGTTTGGGTTTTCTTGCACTCAGAATTCTAGTACTGTCTGTTAAAAGTCCTATTTATGACATTTGTTCATATGAAATGTCTTGCCCCAGTTGCTTGCAGAGTTTCTTCCAAAGATCATGATTAATAGTTCAGTCCTCATTATTGCAAATGTTATTTTTAAATAGTTATTCTGAGAACAAGAATTCCATTAATCAAAATAATAGATAATGAACAAATAAATGGCAACCTAATTTGTCTCGTTCATACATATGGAGATTATAATGCAAACAATCAAGGAACCATGGAGGCTGCTGTAGTGGCATCTGAGTAATATGCATGTACTGCATGTCTGTTACTTTAGGAACATTAGAGACAGGATTAGGAACTGTAGTTCTTGTCCCAACACTTGCTCTTTGCTAGGAAACTGCAGTGGTATCTGGGCTCCTTGCAGTTTACTTCAGTGTTGTGCAATTTTATCTGTCTCCAGCATATTAATATGTACACAAACTGGGTTTTTCCTGTTAACTGGGGAAAAGCCCTGGACATTGCTATGAGAGCAGCTTTTGGCGTGGAAGCTTTAGGTTTAACTTAAAGATCTGCTGTTTTTCTCTGAAAGTGAAGAAAGGCTACTTTTTAAAAGGGAAAACATTTTTATTTCAGGAAGAATTCAATCCAACTCTCTATCAGCTGGTTCAAAATCCGACCATACCTTGGGACGGTGTGAGTACAGCAGGGTGAGCCCCGGGGTGGGTTTTGGCGCACACAGAGCTCAGGTTTTGTTTGCCAGTGAAACTGGAAGCACAGATGTGCCTGAGAGGGGCCCAGCCACCCACCCACCACCTCCATCCCCTCTGCGCTGTTGTTGCAAGTGTGGGGAGAATGGATTGTCCTTTCCCTGGATCCCTTGTGCTGTGTGGTCTGTGACAGTGGGCACACTTTCACCGCCTTGCAGGCCGTCCATCCCAAAAAAGCACCCCTACTTACATCCCTTTTTTCAGTTTCTGCCCAGGAAAAGTGGGGCAAGGTGCCTGCCCTCCCCTTCCCTCCCTTTCCCTTCCCTTCCCTCCCCTCCCTTCTCCCAGCCCCGCGATGCTCTGCCGCGCTCCCCTGTGTACGTGGAGCCGTTCGATACGAGGCGTTCCAGTGATGAATGCCTCCTCCTGGAATTGTGGCTGTGTCTCTCAGGCATGATGCAGCCGCGCAAAAATGTAAAGCATCTTTCTTAGTTTACTGCGGGAAATTCAGCATCCAACTAAGGAAGTTTTATCACATCTCTCATTCAGTTACTGTTTCCTACATTTCAAATATACTGCGGTCTGTACAGCAGCTTTTTTTTTCTTTAATTTTGTTGCAAATCTTTCCGACTTAAAACCAAACTTTGACTGGTAAATGTCATGAATCTCGGGCCAGGTTTAATTAGGAATTTTCTAAATCTATTAACAAAAGAGATGCACTTAATACATTATGTCAACCAGAGCTGGGCTTTCTTTAGCTATTTCGAGGGCTGCCATAGGCACAGCTTGAAACTTGCTTGGATTTTACATGGGTGCCGTATTTTATGTTGCATTAATTTAAAATGGTCTGTTTCACTTCATCAAGACTTTAGCTTAAGGATAATGCATTTATGTAAGATTAATCTTGCCATGTTGTTTTAGGATCAGGATTGTAAACTGCATTGTTCCGACAGTGATGTTCTAAATGTCATTTTAAAGCTTTTCTTGGGAGCTGCAGGCTCCCACTTATTCATGATGTTATCTTTAATTTTACTTGATTTTAGAATATCCCTGCTATTTTTTTTTTTCAGTGTGGTAATTATTCATGAAAATTGTCTAAGAAAATAAAAGGAAGATGACAAGGGGGGAAAAAAAGCCGCCTTAGCGTTTGACAGACCTGCACAAGAATTCGGTTTTTCTTCATTTAGCTGCCTCTGTGACCTCAAACTTCAGCCTTTTTAAAGCACTGATCTAGTTGTGAATCCCTTTTGGCTAGCACATAATTTCCACTTTTTGGAAGCCTCTTATTTCCCTCCTTGTTCTCAGCCTTCTCTAAACTGCTCCACCAGATGCTGTTACTTCTTATTCTAGTCCATCAGGGGCTTTATATGGGCCTGACACTCTCTGCTCTTGGTGGAGATGTTAAAAAAAAGCAAAAAAAAGCCCCCAAAGTGTTCTCACGTGGTGGGTCAAGATGATCAAGTACATGGTGCTAATAAAGCGTAACGAATGCCGGCAGAACTTGCTGGAGGGTCATGCCTGGGAGAATGAGCTTTTCCCCGTGTTGTGCTTCTTGCAGGGGAGAGACCACGGCAGCGCAGAGGTCACCCACACGCTGCATCTCCGGAAGGGAACCTAGATCCCGGGTGGAGGAGCCCCGGCAGCCCCCCGCGCTCCAGAGCATCCCCCTGCCAGCCATCGCCGCACCCGGAGCCGCTGCGCCAGGCTGGGAGCAGAGCTCTGCCAGGAGGGGGGTGCCTCCACGCTGTTAATCATCTTAAAATAAATGAAGATGCTACACAAGATATATATAAATTGACGTACTAATCAGTCCCATGGTTCCTTATTTCCTTTATAATAAACAGTGGAGTTGGCAAGCACTGTGGCGGCACAAGGCATCTATATTAATCAAGAGAAGTTTGAGACACTGGAAAAATTAAACTTTATGTGATTTGGACAGCATGAAGAAGTTAAGCACTGTAACAAAAACCTCCCTGATGCTCACGATGACTATTTGATACATTTGAAAAACAGCAGTGGATTCGAGGGCTGGAGAAGTATTAATTAATGAAACTGCCACTGCTTGTCATGCTGAAAAGCAAATTAAAAAAACCCCACAAAAACAGCAACAGAGAGAGGAAGAATGGGGGGGTGCAGGGAAAAGGTGGCATTCGGTGCTGAGAAAGCAATGCTTGATGAAGGATTAAAGGGACTAAAGAGAAAGACCGTCATTCTGCAATGGTTTGTTTCATTACAGTTTGGGGACCACTTGCATTTCTAGTGCTCTTGCTCTTGACTGCTCACCATTAATAGTATGTGAATATGGAAATTGAAACACTTCCAGAGAAAAGCTTCTATTCTGCTTTGGAAAACAAAAGCTAGTTGAACACTAAGAAAAAAACCAGGCTTCTGTGTTTTACTCTCAGGACCTTTTTTTTTTTTTTGTAACAGGGCTACTTTCTTCAACCTGGTCACAAAGGAAGTCTTCACTTAATGAAAAATAAAAAGGAAAAAATAAAACATTCAGCTGTCTAACACCGCTGATCTGTCTGTTTAGAAGAGAAAAGGTGTCACTGAACGGATTCAGGCAGTCCTGGGGCCGTAAGGTGCTCTCTGCTCCTGCATTTGGTTCAGCAGACCAGCTGCCACTCCTCCTTGGGCCAACTGATTTTCTGGAGAGATGAGGAACTTCTTTTGTGGTGGCAGGTTAATGTCCATATAAATGTGTCATGTCTTGTACTTGGTGATCACTGGTGGTGTTAGAGAAAAAGAAAAAAAAAGAAAAAAAAAAGCTTTATATACCTCTTCTACAGTAACTCTTTAACTGCAAGTTTTCAAGGTGGGGTTGTGGCACATAACAGGTTGTTAAACCATGCAGTGTAAGCAATTAAAAATGTATTCCACAGATATAAATATTTTCTTTTCTTATTGCTGTGACACTATGTGTGATGGTAATATTTCTGAAAGTTTCAGATTTTGCACATATAATTTTATGCATTATCAAAAGTTACTGCTGCCTTGAAAGAAAATGTTCTGTGAAAATTTTTGCAAAAGCTTTACTAGTTTTGTTGTTTTGTTTTTTTTTTTTAATTGTAACATTTTGTAAAGGCAGGAAATGAAGTTAAAAAAAAAAAACAACTAGCATGCTAAATATATTTTTCAAAAAAGCAATAATTTTACATGTACAGAAATGATGCTAACCTTTAATACAGGTGAGACCACAGTTTACTTAATACCGTAATGGAATAGTGCTGTTTTTGTAGAAATGGGCTTCTGACAAAAGATTTGTTAAAAAAAAAAAAAAAAAAAAAAGCAAAAAAAGAAAAAAGCTGTGATTGTGAGCTTACAGTTTAAAAAGAGAAGCTCCAGAATAATGCTAACCTTTAATACAGGTGAGACCACAGTTTACTTAATACCGTAATGGAATAGTGCTGTTTTTGTAGAAATGGGCTTCTGACAAAAGATTTGTTAAAAAAAAAAAAAAAAAAAAGCAGAAAAAACCTTAAAACGTGATCTTTCTGTTCTAACAGTTCTAACAGGTGGGTGGGGGGTTGATTTTTTAAGAAGATCTAGTCAGTAATTTGGGCTGGATACTACTTGTTACTTGTTTAAAATTACTTGACAGGTTTTGTTACTTTGCAACACTTGCAACAATGCAAATTAACTTTCTTACCTATTTTTTTTAAACTAGATTTTCCTTATGCTATTACACGAGATGTAAACCAGAATTGTCTGTAAGTCTCGGGGTAGTTAGGAATGTCTGTGCAAGTACTTAAAAGTGACTGTAATTAACTGTTCTGTGAAGTTATTTTGAGGGAGGTCGCATAGACACATTCCATTGTACACCAAAAAAAAAAAAAAGAAAAAAAAAAGAAAAGAAAAAATTAAATATTTTGCTGTGTTTCTTAACGATTATCATTTTGGGTTTGCACTAGCTTTCTCTTTGTTTTTGATTTACTTTTTTTTTTGTTTTATTTTTTCCTTTTGTTTTGTTGCTTTTCTGAGTCATATTTTCCATGAGAGAAAGTAATGGTGACAATTCAGGAATGCACAAAAGCTAGTTGCTTAACCTATTTGTTTGTGGTTTAGTTATTAAAAACTCTTCTATACCCAAAATGGCACAAAAGTGTAATTTCTCTCTTTTTTTTTTAATTGTATCTTTTTGGCAAGCTGAACTAGAAAATTTGAGTTAATATTTAGAGCCAAAACCTTCTTTCTGGAATTTTCTTCCCGAATCCTTGCCAGAGAAGCTAGTGCTGTCACTGCCATTACCAGGGTACTAATCAGCAAAGTTTACAATCATAATTTAGCTTCATGAAGAACAACAGTAGGGGAAATTAGTTTAAATAATTATATGCTGTGTATAGCACAGAAGTGAGATTTTCACTTAATTAAACAAGAAATAAGAGTGGGTGGGGGAAAACCAACCTTAAGGACCATCTGTTTTGGAAAGTGAATCCCACGATTTCTCATTTTTTTTCTTTATCATTGTATTGTATTGATTTGTTACTTTAGTTAGACCATAGTATTTAAAATGAGTTGTGTTCTTATTTATTTAGTCAAATGGGCTTTGATCAGCTCTTTTAAGCAACGTGATAAGTTTTTTTGGCATGACACACTCCTGTAAAGCCCTTTTATGACTGTTACAGGGACTTTCTACTACCTCTACCAATCTACTGTTTCTTCTTCTTAACAGGTTTTTATGGTGTTGCAAGTCTAATGTAACTTAGACAATAAAGGGTTTGATAATCTACGCTGCAGATTCTCAGTGTATCTGCCATCTCTCTCTCTCTTTCCCTCTCTCTCTGGTTTGTGTGTGGTTTATTTTAGCTAAAGTGTAGAAGATCTCTTTCATTATGGCTGAAGTGAAAGACCACCAGAGTATTTTTGTGTCCTGAATGTTGTACACTGACCAAAAGCCCAACTCGGAGAAACTTTCAGCCACTACATTGCTACCATGCTGCATTCACGAAATTCCTTCTGTCAGAAATGCTGTGTATAAATGCGTGCATTCTGCAAAAAGCTAAGCCAGTTGGAAAGCCAAGACAGTTTCTAGATTTGTATTTTAAAACCTCTTAAAAGTCCTTAGTGATAAACTTTAGCATAAATTGCTGCCTCTGTCCTATTGAAGACCAGTCTTTTATGAAAACAGCTGGGCGTTATCCCTTAGAACACAGCATCTGCTGGTAGGTGCAAAAAGTGGTTTGCTGTTGACTGTAGGATACAAATCTCTCACTAGGGGGATTTTCAGGCACTGATATCCTGCAGGTTTCATGGTGATCCCCAAATAAATGTGTTGCTGCATTCTCGTGTGTTGGGGAGCTTTGTGGTGTCTTGGTTTATCCTACTGGAGGCATCAGAGCATGCATGAAGTTTTGGAAGCATCTTACAAAATCCTGTTATTCCAGTGGGTGTGCATCACCCCTGTTCACTCCTTCTCATGCCCAAGGAGTTTCTGACCAGGCCTGTGCTTGGTTTTGTTCTTCCTTGCTGTATTCCCACGCTGGGCTACCTCAGGTGTATCTCAGCAGCTCCACCAGGAACTGACATAGGTGGGGATTTGTCCTTGAAAAACTTATCTGTCAGAAGACCTGGAACAAAGGAAGAGGTAACTTGTTCATTAGGTTCTTACTACATAAAATGCATTGGATTATTGGGGGAAAGGTTGGATTTTATGACAAGTCAAATTTCCCATCCTCTGTACAAGCTACAGTTTTTAAGCCAGCAGTTCTGTACAAAGCACTGAATTGCAGAGTCTTCTCCACTTGTGCTGTCTCCTTTATCTTTCTCTGTGTTTGAGAACCCTGTACTTCAGGGCAGTTCAGTGTTCAGAGACAAAGCACAAGTGGATTCAGTGAGAGCTCACAGGTAAGGAACACCAGCCCGGTCCCACTGTTTAGAGGGTAATGCAAATGAAATGGAATGCATTGACACATTAAAAAAACTTCAGTATTTTATTACAAATTACTGTTTCTGGAGCAGCAAGTGGTGTAAAGCAGTTCAAGATAATTGAAAGCACAGGCAAATAAATCAATACAGGATTGGTATAATCAAGTATTATCAAACTGACCACCAGTTACTGGTCAAAGTAAGGGAAGCTTTTGCTAGTGAGAGAGGAAAGGGTATGTTGTGAGTAGGAAGCAGGCACAGACCAGGGGTTTGTGAACACCCAGCTCTGTGGGTTGCAATACTGCAGTGGATGTTGTTCACAGGGCCATAAGAAAGAGGAAGAAAGCCCAAAAAAGGTCAGTAAGGGGCTAAGTTTTGACCCTCTGAAACTGAAGTAGATGGAGAGTAGTCTGAGGAAGGCTGAAGCTGAGAACAGGACCAAGGAGAGGCCAGGAGTGGAGCAAGAAGTTCAGAAAAGAATCACCATTGAGTTAAAAAGTTGCCAAAAATGGCAGAGTCAACACTTTGAGAGATAAAAAGAATTTGGAGATGGAGCACAAACTCTGAAACCTAATCAGAAGTGTTGTGTGCCTGTTGCAGGGGGCTTCTGTTCAAATGAAAGAGAGGGGGAATGTGCAGACAGCTTCTGGGAAGATGGATTGGAAATTTCTGAAAATAAGCACATAATTTAATCTCAATGAATCATTTCATTCTGCAAAAATGTTCTTGGGCTGAATGATGTGATA
This sequence comes from Parus major, assembly GCF_001522545.3. Taxonomy (NCBI): domain Eukaryota; kingdom Metazoa; phylum Chordata; class Aves; order Passeriformes; family Paridae; genus Parus; species Parus major. The sequence continues at coordinate 92,721,850 of NC_031769.1, forward strand.
GAAAATAAGGGAATGCCTTTCTTGATCTCTGCTTTCTTGATTGATGAGTGAACCAGAGGTAGAACTATAATTATGAGTAGTTGAGGACTGAAGGGTCTCTCGGTATCTAAGGCATTCTGAGAAGCATATTGCTGCTCTTCTGGAAAAACAAGTGGACTGATTAGCCCCAAGCAGGAACGGGGAAAGGAAGACAGGCAGAAAGGCTCAGTGTTTTAAGCAGATGCTGAACTGGAGCAATCCTTTGAGGATGCTAGAGGGTACATTCAGATAGCATTCTATAATACAGAATGTTTTAAGATGCCTTGTAGTATGTTGGATAAAAGAGCTGGAGATGCTTAAAGCTGTTAAGAAAAAATGTCCAATATTAAAATGGCTTCAGACACTTGGCTCTTTCCTTTGTGAAATCCTTTGTATCTCAAATTTAAGTTGTTCATGTGAGATTGGTGCAGATGGCTTGATTTGTTTGTTCCTGTGTCATCAGGTGAGTTACTTGTCAGGAGTTTAGAAAATGTGAGTTACCCATGTTCCTTTTCTGTAAGTGAAAAGCTGTGCATGTCATCTCTCATCATCATCAACCCAAAGCACCACAGGAACCTCAGAAGGATTTTCTAAGCAGAGAAAAATGATTTATTTATCTTCTAAATATTCTTTGCTATGATATGACATAAAAGGGACACTGACCCTCCATTTCATCTTACTCCCAGAATTCAGCGGGTTTTTTTGTTCTGTTTTTTTTTTTTTAGGGGGGCATTTTTCTGGGACAGGGCAGTGTTGTGCTTAGCCTGGGACAATTCACGAGCCATTAGTGGTTTCTGAGGTCTACAGCTTGTCTCAGAGTGCTGGAGCAGTGTTCCAACAAACATGGTTATTCTGTGAGGGAATTTCCCTCAGCAAAGGTAGGTCCTAAAGCATTTCTTGCTTTTACCATAAGTTTCCACCAGAGTCATTCTGCTGCTGCAGGGACACTGGGTCTGGTCTCCTCCGTGGGAGACAGCAGTGGGAGGTCACTGCAGTTACCTCACCCACAGAAGACCATGGACATAAAATGGTAGCCAGTTTGCTTTCCCAAATTTTTCTTCCTTGTGTTCCTCCTTCAGAGAACACAGATGTGGGTGGTTGCTTGCACCACAGAGGAGGTGACGTCTCCAAAGCAGCAGCGGGGATGAGCAGCTGGGAAGAGTTTTCTCTTTACAAGAAGTCCACATCAGGAGCTTGCCTAGTCCTGTCCCCTCTGCTGGGGTTTCCTACCTGCTTGTCCTGACAAATGGCAAATCAGCTGTGTGGCCATTTCTTCTGATAAAGTGCAAAAGCCTGCTGTGGATATGAGAATGACTGGGTTTTCCAAAGATTTTTTTTTTTTTTTTTCTATTAATATTGACAAGAGTAGAGAATGTCTTTGTTAGGGGAGTGTTTGTCTGCATTGTTAAGAGGGACAGGAGGAAGCTTAGTGTAGATGCAACATGAAGTACATTTTTTATCTCTAGATCTGTAGGTTTAGTGGCAGGTTCTAGGGGCTCTTTACAAAGAGATTTATGGAAATTAGCTAACAATAAGGTGGAGTTATGTGGAAATTTGTTCATGTCCTCAGTCTCTGAGGAGGAGGAATTGCTCACCATCCTTGTGCCTTGAGAGGGCAAGGCTGCCTGCTGCCACTGGCCCTGGGCTGGCACTTGGGTGGCTCTTGAGACCTGTACTTGCTGTTTCCCCAGCAGTGACACAAGTGCATGGCTCTTCTTGGGCTCCCTCCCCTGACCTCCTTGCTTCCCATCACACAGCCACAAATGGGCAAGCACTGCTCTCTCACATCCCAAGAGCTACATCCACCAGGACAGAGGTCTGAAGGGAATTTGGGCTGGTCTCAGCCCTGCTATTGAGGAGAGTATCTAGGCACAGCTGTGTTCTGGGATTTTTTTTGCACCAGCCATGCAGTGGGAGCAGTCCAGGATCCAGAAGCCCTGTGCTCCTTTAGCTGGAGAGGTTTTTCAGGCCTCTGGGTGAGCCTGAATGTGATGAACAACTGAGAGTCTGGCCAGTATCTTCTGAAAAGGTTCACTGCAATTCTGTGTTCATCCTCTGCAGGTTAAGCTGTCCTTGCATTTGGCCAGGGGTCATCTCTGGTGGAATGAGAACCACAGGAACTTCCGGAGCTAGGTTGAATGAAAGTGCTAGAATTAAATCCAGGCAGACCCAAGTGAAATTCCAGCTGAAAGGACAGGCAGTGAGTAAGTGTCAAAAATTACATGGGCCTTGTTTTACTTGCTGCTGGCAAGGCTGCAGATTTACTTCACAACACCATTTCCTACACCACACCTTAAAGTACTAGAGCTTTCAGGGTTAGAAACACATGGAATCCCCTACAACGTTATATAAGTTATATTCATTTTGTCTCCTCTGACAGCATATGATATGAGAAATCCCATGGCTTTTAAGGAGAGAGGCAAGTAGAAGGGGAATAGTCCAAGTGGCAGCAGTGTTACTCTCCTAAACTATGTTTCAGACCACGACATTTAAAGTATTTGGTAACTTGAGTTAATTCTCCTTTGCATTGATTCTGTTGAATAAACAGTGACTTTAAAATGAGGCACAGCTGGAGGCACCATTAAACCCACCTGAATTTTGCTTCTCAAGCTGTGTTTTCTGAGTATTTTGCAGAAAATGAGTCTTCGAGAGCTTTTAGAAAAAAATAAACAAGCTCCTAAGTTTAGAGAAATCATTTTGACTGTAGACAGAATTGCAATGCTTCAGGAAGCTGAACTTGCAAGAAACAGATGAGTGGCTGAGGTAGCACAGAGAGAAGCACCAGAGCTCTAAACCTAGCTAGGTGCTGTTATTACTGAGATTGGTTTGGTAAATTTGTTTCCAGGGAGTCCAGGTGCCTTGTAGGGCTTCCTCTGATAATTTTTCATGCCACTTTTGGCAGAATCATTTGTAAGATTACAGTTTCCTTCATTATATAAGGGGCCTTTTAGGTAGGTGTCCATCTCTGCTGGGCACTGAAAAGCAAGAGACATTTCCTGATGCTAAAGCTGTGTGTGGGCTGCCATGCAGAAGTGATGCTGCACCAGCCTCGGGGGCAAATTCCCCCTCTGACCACGGCACTTACCTGCTTGACAGCCTTTAAGCTGCCTGTGAGGCAAAGGAGTTGCAGCTGGGACAATCGAGGTGCAGTGCACAGGGCACACACCCTGTGCTCTAAAGGTGTTTCCTACTGTGGGGATGGGTCTGGCACTCCTGGATTCGGCCGATCTAGTGCCATGTGTAGGCAGCCTGGCTAATCAGAGGACATTGGACTGAGTGTCTGTGGAGATACAGGAACTTGACAGTCTTAACCCGTACAGGTAATGATGAGGGAAGGTTGATATTCAGCTGTTTCCTGGAGCATTTAATTGTTTTTAATTATTCTGTCTATCTGTGGGCCCGTGTCAGTTCTGTACCATTGGAAGGAGGCAGTCTGTTTCTCAGAGGAGACTGAAAACCATGGGAGTTCTCTGTATCCATCACTAACATGGAAAATGAGAAAGCTGTCTTCTTCTTCCCACCTGCGTGTAGTTGGAGGAACTGCATTAACATCAGTGGGATTTTTGCACAGATGCATGGCTGAGGGTGAGGACAAGTTTGATCTCCAGTCAGAGATTCATGGGAACATGATACTTGCCTATTTACAGTTACTTTACACAGGGAAGGGGTTAAGACAGAGTTTGTAGGATGATGGCAAAATGATTCTATTCCACACTTGTATCTGGGGAGACTGTGACACTTGTGCTAAAGCAAAGCTCTAGTTAAACCAAGAGATTAGTGTGCAGTTGATGTCATACATTAGTGCATAATGTTTTAACTGAAGTTTCTTCTTTTGCCAAGAAAACGAAAAAAAAAAAAGAACCCAAAACAATAAAACCCAACAAAAAACTTGAAATAAACTAGTTTCAGAAGATGGAGGTAAACAGATGTAGTTGTCCCAGTGAATCAATTGCGAATAAGCTATGAAAATGATACTTAATGTACTTTAAAAGATTTGGCTTTAGTATGGAAATGATACCAGCTGAAGTGAAAGCAATACTATCTACGTGGGAAAGTGGCATTGAAATATTCTTTCTTTCTGCCGCCTTTTGTCAATAAGAGAAGCTTGAATTATGCATTAGAAAGCTATAGAGTTATGGAAGATAATACAGCAAGGTTATGAACCCAGAACAAAAAAAGGGGAATCTAGGTTCAACTCAGTAATATATCACTTGGAACATATATAAATGGTTATAATGCTATGCACATTATAAAGAGAGTAGTCACATATTTAAATGAGAACAGAGCCATTGCTTCAAGGTTTTTTTTTCAAATATTAATTTGGGCACTGCAATTAGTTCTTCTTGGGAAGCCTTGCAATGTTCAGTATGTTTAGAGTTTTATGGAATATTCTAGAAAATTACTTTAGCAGATGTACTTTAGATGTAGGATTTTTCATAAATATCAATTTGTATTCACATAAACGAAATTCTGAATCTCTGGCTGTGAACAGTCATCTTTTGAAATGGGAGCGATCTTCGGACAAAGATGGTCAAGGCATTACTAATTCTAAATATTTGGAGGATAAACCATAAGCGAAGAGTTATTCACAGCATTTTTTTTCATTATTAATGTTTTTATAATGTGCTTCTCTCCCTAAATTGACAAAAAGAAAGGGAAGCAAAATCCATCGGCTGCTCTATTTGCTGTCTGCTGATAGTTCTGAAATGGCTTGTTCCTTTAAAGCCTTTTTCCTGGGTGACATCCCAGCTCTGTCACCTGTTGGGTGCTGGTGCTTCTGCCAGCCTTGGTGTCCACACCAGGGCTGTGTCCAGATGCAGCAGGGGGAAAAGTCAGCAGCCTGCACCTAAGCCTGCCCTTAGCAGCCCCAGGTTTATTTAATTTTCTTTGTACCTGTACAGGAGTGGTCCTGTCACCAGGTAAGTTTTGTTTGGAGCTGGAGCACACTCTAGTTCTCAGAGATGGAGCAGCACAGTGGCGATTGTATCACGGAACAGAGCTGTTGTTGGAACCTTGAGTTTCCCAGTGATCAGTGGGATCATCCAGCTGAAGTTTTTCTGGCCCCAGGGGCACAGGATGACCCTGGGAGTTACTGCCATGTTGGCTCTGAGGTCCTTGGCTGCCCCACCAGATTTTACTTGGCAAGTGTTGGAGCCAGGTCTGCTCAAGTCCTTCTTCATCCACAGATTTGCTCCACAGCTGATGCGGAGCCCAGAGGCTGCACAAGCCTGTTGACATCTGGTGTCTCCCTTCTTTGCTCGGCTCTGGAGGCAGCCTGGCTCCTTTGGTGCTCCGTGCTGGGCTGAGGACACCACCAGTCCTTGCTGATCTGCTCCCCACACGTGGCCACCTCCTGCTCCCAGAGCTTGTGTTCCTTCCTTCTACAGGGAAAAGATTCCATGTTTTTGTTGTTCTTGCAAATAGTGAAACTAAGATCTAATTTTTTTTTTAATTTATTTTTTTATTTTATTTTTTCTAATAGGATTTTGGGCAGTGATCAAGTAGAGAAAAGTTAACTACAACAGTTTGGGATATATATTTTTTTTTTCCTGGAAGGGAATTATGGACTTTCAAAACAAGGTCTTCTGATGGCTGAAGCTGTTTACTAAATCACTGAGGCATCTGAGGTGCACTTGCAATTCCCTGAGCTGTATCATTAAACAAGTGTAAGTTAACCAACCTTCAGACCACAGTTATTTACTTTTAATCACAGCTGAAGAGCTACTTAAGAAAACTCTTGGGAAAAGCAAACCATTTCTTGAAGAGAGGAGTAGAGTCCAAGGTAAGCATTTACCAGTCGCCAAGAATCTTTAGATCCATTTAGTGTCTCATTATTTGGTGAATAAACCACCTGGCATTGCTTAGAAAAACATCAGTATAATTTCTTTCCAAGACAGACCTAATTGTACAGCAGCGTGTGGCTATTATTTTCTTCCACTCCCGATCTGAGACTGGGAGTGCATGTTGTTTCATTCTCTTTTTGTTTCAAAAACAGCATCCTTAAAAAATGAATAACTGTGGGAAAAGGGTGCTGTGTTGGGCTACTCATTGGGCTACTGCCTTGCTTAAGAAAGGTGCCACCTGAACCCTTACAAAAGAAGTAAAATACACACAGTTGCCCCAGCATTATTGTGCTCTGCAGTGAATGGTTATGATGAGGGAAACAGAAGAGACTTTGGGTTTATCTTTTGTGTTTATCTCTTTGGGCTCAGAGATGAGGGCTCCATTGTTGAATCAGCCATCAGAAGCCTCTCATTTTCTTTCCTCCTCATTACACAGTTCCAGTCACCCGTGCACATAATTACAGAGATTGCGGCTTTTGGTTACGAGAGGAGGGGTAGTGCCTGATGTTTGGTTGTTCTCACTACTTCGAAATTTTGAAAACTCATTCTGACAAGTGTTCAGTGGGAATGGTTTGGAATGTTGGAGGGATATGTGTACAGCTCTCCTTAATTTCATTTAGCCACCCCTTAATTTGGTGTAGTCAAGGGACTGCTCCATATTGCACGAGGCATGGAGGCTTTTTAAATTTGGATTTCACTCCTGGGAACATGGTGCACTGCCTATAATTGACAGTCCTGGATACACAGATCACTTTGAGTGAGTGATTTCCACTAGGAAGAAAAGAGGTCTCGGGGCCACCTATTGGAATAATTAAATGCAAAGTAGTTGCCTGTGGTGTTTTTCCAATCCTAGTGAAAATGTAGCAGGGCTGAGTTCTCTGGTACTGATGTCCTCCTGCAGGTGTGAAGGCCACACCTTCACCCAGCTGTTTGCTTCTGCTTCTGCTTGTCTCCTTGTCGCTGAGGTCTACTCCCACCATTAGCTTTTTAGTGAGTTTCTGGTTTCAGACAGGCTCTGGGAGAATTGGGAAAGTGGGACCTGTGGGGGGTTGATGACATTTTCCTGACTTTTGTTAGCTGCCGTGGTACGCAACAGCTGGAGCTCAGAATGGATGTGGAATGGAAAGAATATGAAAATGTACAGCCTGTGGAAGCTCAGGGTTCACTGTCTTTGGTGCCAGTGTCCATCCAGTGCTAATTTTGTTGCTACACAGGCCAAAGAATTTTATGCTTTTCATAAGATTTTTAGAATTTTTGAACTCTTGGAAATTTAACAGAAGTAATGTTTAGTTCATAAAATACAACATAGCTTTTTTTTTAAAAAAAAAGGCCGAGAGGTCACAGGCAGTTTCTGGGTAGAAAGTAATTCACAACTTGGGTGGTTTCAGGTCAGTTTTGGGTCTCATGCAGACTGATAAAAAAAGCTGCTGCTGCTTTCCATAAAAATAAGAGCCTGTCCTTGCTCTTCATTTCCAGTACTTATTATTTTTACCACATTCATATATTTATATTTTGCTTTTGGAAGGCACAGGGACAGAATGATACTCCTTTGCCCCTGATCTCACTGTGATTATCTAACATAAATCTCCCTATATAATCTTATCACTGGGCAATTCGGTTATTCTAAATGTGAGCCTTCTTGCCCACTAATCAGTTCATCTTCAGGTTTTTAAAAGCCCTATTTCATAATTCTGCACATTCCAATTGCTTCTGAGTGTCCAGCCCAGCGCTGCCATCACTTATCCCCTTCTCCTTCCTTTCTGACAAGGCAGGCTCTTTCTCCCGCTCACAGTCTTTGCATTGCTTCCAAGTTGATGCACATAGTCATTTGTAATCAAGGCTGTAAATTGTATTTAAAGCTGTACTGCACTATCCATGGATATTTGAATCATAAATGAGAGTATTGTCCTGCCTGTACTCTCACTTATTCTTTCAGCCGTAATAGATCCTTTCATTTGTGCTCAATTAGCTTTTCCACTCCCGCATTCAGACCCTGAAAGTTTCCACTCTTTTCTTCAGGTCTTGAATGCTGATGGTGTGGCCATGTCTGCCTCTACCCCATAATTTGTTTAGCTCTTTTGTACCACAGATTTCCCTGAATATGGTTTGTTTGTTTTGACAAGTCCAAACACCATGACTATATTGTGCCATAATACAAAAATGCTCCCTTTAATTATTGCTGGGGTCCTTTGGCTCTGGTTTGGACCTCTTGGGTGTTTCAGCTTTTATCTCCAGATAAAAGAGCATAAACAGAATTTTTTGAGAAGATTGATTTAGAATTTTTTTTATTATTATTTGCTTTCTTTGTTTGTTTGTTTGTTTATTGGGTTTTGGGGGGTTATTTTTGTTTTTTATTCTGATAGAGCAGCGAGCCAAATCACAGCAATCATGTGTCAGGAAGAGTAATTTTTAGAACAGCATCCCACAGCGTGCAAGCACACAGAGTGCCCTTCCTTTTGCTGCAGTGCCCTGATGCTGGGACAGTCAATCCAGCCCAGTGCTGGCCCCAACCTCTTACCATGCCAGCTCTGCCCTCCTGGCTCTGGGCACAAAAGCCTTGGGGGAGTTGCCAGCTGCTCCTGCTTGGGCTAAAGCATTAAAGACAGTCCCCCTGGGATTCCAGCCTGGTGCAAAATGTGGCTTCTCATATTTGTAAAGACTTGTCCCGCTGCCGGCACAGCTTTTTATGTTCGCTGACATCTCCAAAGGTGGAACCATCTTGTTTCCTTCTCCCTGCGTGTTTTTGAACCCACTTTTTATTTACCCATTTTTTTGTCCTTGTTTTCTAAGAAACAAAAAGAAACAAAACTCAGAGAAAATTAGCTATAGCTTCACTTCCTTTCTTTGTGCTACAAAATGTGCACACACTTCTGCAGTGTGATCAGATAGGTTTTCTCTTCTTGTTTTATAAATATGGCCTGATTTTTATTTTATTTTTTTTAATTGATGTTCATTTCTGTTTTGAAAGTATTTTTAGGGGAATTTTCATTCACTTTGAACACAGCTGGCCTGTTTAAATAAATGTTTCTCTTCTGTACTGAGCCCAGGGATAATGTTGCAGGCAGAGTGATTGATGTCTGTTTGAAACTAACATCTCAGAAATTATTTTGTGATCCTCTTCCAAAAGGAAGGCAATCATGACCTTTCTTTCCAGGACTGTCCATGGATGGAGGCAGAATCTAGCTGGATCCTGTTTTGGGTAAATGTTTTCCTTTGTATTTTTTAAGGCTTTATAGGTTTTCTCTGCTATAGATAGCCATCCCTAATTTACTCTTAACATTTTCCAAGCCTGTGATACTCTAGAATTAAAAATAAAGTAAAAAATAATAATGAATTGCTGATGGACTAAAATGAAGAATGTTTTATTTTGTGTGTAAATGCACACAAAGAAAGAGAGAGACAAAGACAGTGCAAGTGTCATGGTATTTATTTGTCTGTGATGTGAATCTGAAAGCAAACCATGAAAATACAGCAGCTAACAAGACCTTTGTTGACCTATATTTTGTGAGGATGAATTGGGCAAAGAGCTCTGTCCCTAAATCGGAATCACAGTAAGAGATGACAAATATAAGCAGTAAGGTGTTATTAGAGCTTGGGGCTCTACGTAAGGGACACCTGAGCTTGTTGGACAGAACTTCCTAGAGCAGCCGACTCCAGCATTAACCTTTTCATGAACATCAAATGTAGCTAGA
>NC_031769.1:92731467-92754487 GCF_001522545.3 Parus major
CCTGCCTTCCTGCCTGCCTTCCTTCCTGCCTGCCTGCCTGCCTGCCTGCCTGCCTGCCTGCCTGCCTTCTCCCCTCCCTCCCCCCCAAACCTCTTTTATTCAAAAGTTTTGAACTTTGTGGATCATGAGAGCCTTATGTAATTTACAAAAGCACGGCACAACTCTTCAAAACCTTTACCTGTGTCTGTATAAAATCACAGTCGCCATTCTTTTCTGTGGACACTTTTCCCAATCTTACAAAACCCCAATTTCAAATCCTATCATTTTCTTCTGAAAGAAGGGTCAATGTCAGCCTCTGCTGATACAGATTTTTCCACATAAACTGACCTTGTGCAGCATTTCTAGTTAGTGAATTAAAATCAGTGGAGAGAGCCAGCCGTGTATGAGTCTCAGTGGCCTCGTTTCATTATACGCACTTTAAGGATAGACTGTTAAGGAGGAACATTGCTTGGGTGATTCAGATGGACAAAGCAGAAAGGAGCTGCTGGATTAGTATCCTGATCTGGATATTTCCATGGTTGAAAGTCGTGTGCTTTTCTCCCTCCTTGTACATCTGTACCCTCACATATTATACCTCATCTCCAGAGCTGCTGCCATACTGCAGTCATAACATCTAATATTTCTGCCAAATTTAAATTTTTTTTTTTTTAGTTTTATTTTGCATTTGGACATTGTCTGAATTTCAGACTCTTGGCAAGAGGGAATTATTCCCTTTTCCCAGTCCAGAAAATTGCCTTTCTTTACCATGACAGATGTGAACCAATGTTACAAATGATGACATCCTGCCGCATTCTGGCAAGGTAGCTCACTTGAATCACAGATTTGGATTTCTACATGTTTCTTGTCTTTTCTTTTCTTTTTTTTTTTTTTTTTTTTTTTTCTTTTCTTTTCTTTTCTTTTCTTTTCTTTTTTTTTTTTTTTTTTTTTTTATATATCACAAGTTTAAGGATAGGCTGAGAGGGAGGTTGAAGGAGGTCAGGGGAAGAGAAGATTGGAAGGAAAATGTGATGCAAATCAACAAGCATCATAAGCAGCAGCATGCCAGAGGTACATTAGAGGGACTTGGATGTAAGAAAGTTTGAGTGTGGCTGGTGCTGTGAAAGAGAGAACCTCTGTTTTGGGGAGTGGTCAAACAGGGGAGGAAAACCAAAATCATCCATTCCTGGCTGCTCCTGTACTGTTTGAAAGCACGTTCGTGCCTGTTCCCTTTGGTATATGTCATTTGGGCCCCTACCAAACTAGGATTTCCTGGAAGCAAAGCAGAATTTGTCAGGATATAAAAATGTCCCTGGTTTGCATTTTCAAATGAAAACTGCCAGAACTCTGTAAATGCTGTCTGTCCATATCCCTGTGCACAGAGCTTTGGTGGCACGCACTGCACCACACTGCTTCCTGACCAGAGACCTCCAGCAGGTCTTCAACCAGAAATGAGACGTTAAAGGCAGATTTTCTTCTCCAAGGAGAAGTGAGACTTACTATTATTTTATCATAGTGTTTTGGTATTTAATATACAAGGACTTGATAAAGTACTACTGTATAACCTTCTAACAATACCCATTTTGTCCCATAAAATTATTATATCCAGTCTTAAAATGTTAAATATGTCACTATTAGGGTAGAGTATCATAAAATTCAGTTTATAATATTAAACCTCAAAACTGACACAGTGTTATCAATTACATTCCTTGGCAATATTCGACTTTTTTCATTCTTCTTTAATTTTGCATTTTAGTATAACAAATTGAGATTAAAGCCATAGCTTCCAGTTCAAGGTCTCTTGGTGGTGAATGGCAGTAAAGTTACAAGTAAAGTGATAAGAAAACAAATCACAGTGAAATCTAATATTTAATAACATTTCAGACAGATTACAGAGATTTAAGGCCCTGTGCTGCAATCAGCATTGGATCAGAGCAGATATGCTAGTAATTGCAGAGGGAAATGCTCTCATCTTGAAATAAATGCAGATCATCAGTAGAAGACTGTAAATATACTGAACAGCCAGTATCAAACTGAAATTTCTTTCTGGTATGATTTAAAAAAAATAAAAATTCTAGTGCACTCCCAGAAGACAGAAATCTGTGTTACATTGTTTGGTTTTAGCTGGGGAAATGGTATATTCCCCATTCCCTTAAATTTCTGATGACCTCTCCAGCTGGTGCTGGTACTGCACATCTTTCATCTGGACTTTTACATTTCTTGAGCAAATGTAAGGAAAACTTCCCTAAAAATGGAAAAAAGGCCACAAAAGAGGCTTTAAATACTCTGATGTATTCCTATATATTTTTTACTTTTTAAAAAAATGTATCTTTATCCTGTATTCTATTTTAAGAGTACCATAAAGTAACAAAATTTTTATTCAGCTCATAAGGGACTAAATCTCCTTTTGAAAATTTGTTCAACTGACAATGAGCCAATGGCCAAGTTACACAATAATGTGGGGGGAAAAAAAAGAAAGAAAGTTACACATGAGTTACCGGAGCTTTCTTTGCACGTAATGTACATATCAATTACTTAGTGATGCATTATATAGTATAATCTAATTCAGCATGTCAAACTTTTCAAGCCAATTTATAAATTCAGCTGCATCAGCCTCTGCATCATTTACACTGGGTAATTTTTAGCTTCTCTTGAAATCAGCTCCTATGGAAAAAAAAAAAAAAAAAGGCTGGATTTATTGTGTGTGTTATACTCTGGGACCTAGTTTGCTCAGTGAGCAAAATGAATGCAGTGAGTTTCACACAGTAGAAGTAGGTATTGTGTTTTGTATGCTGAGCCTTTTTCTTCCTTTTCTCTCTTTTTCTTTCTTTCCCTTTTTTTTCCCCCCTCCAATAGAGCTATCCAGTCTTGAATATGTCAGTGTGCCTTGAATGTGCAGTCACATTCTGAGGTATGTCTTTGAACTCTTCAATGGTGCTTTGCATTTCTTTGAGACCTTTTATAAGAAGGAAATAGAGAAATGTGGACTAAAATGCTGTGTGGTTGTCTCATTATTTCTCTTCCATAAAAAAAAGATAAAAAAAAATATGAAAAAAAAGGAGAAGGAGTTAGTTTTTGTTAGACAGGGACACCACCGTTATTCTGGATATTCAGCATCTCCTGTGCATGGCTCCACACTGATGCTTGCAGACAGCATGGGGTATGACGTACCAATTTAGGAAGCCAAGACAATAGTTCTGTATCTACTCCAAACAAAGAAATTATCATCCCCAGCTAGCAATTACTTTGACAAGAGGAAATTGATTTTCACCATATATCTCATTCCTGGCCATTAAAAAAAATATAAAAAAAATTAAAAATCAAAGAAACCCTAAAGCACCACCCCAGCCCCCCAAAAAAAAATAATCCAAAAACTGAAGACCTAGAGAAAGTTGAAGGCTAATGGTTAATAATCAGAAGATAATAAAGTGTGACCAGAAAAATTAGAAGCTCCCCTGCAGCTCTAATTAAGCCAGTAGGAAACTAGAAACATTAAAAACCTGTGGAAGGATGGCAGAATGGTGCCTGTAAACACATGGTCTTCTTTAGGTCAGCATTCCGTCACCCTTCCTCAAAGTAACTTTTTAGTTCCTAAACAGTCACGAGCAGCAGGCAGTGGATTTTGGGGTCACAGGACAGCATTTGGCAAGTTTCAACTGGAAAAGCTTGTGCCACACACTTGAAACAGTGTATAGGGTACAGCCAGCTGCCCCCATACCACAGGGATGTTAAGTATGAGTGTCACCAGCCAGAGAGATATAAATTAAATATATTTAAGGAGAAATTTCACAAAGGATTATTCTGGCATATAAAAAGGGAAGCCAATAAAAGTTTTGTACAGAGGAGTAGTCTTAGAGATTGTATTAATATATTTTATGAGGTTTCTTTTAATTAAATCTACAACTTAACAGGTTTAATTTCCCCATGTGTCAGGCATGAAAAGGAACAAGGACTGTTTGAGACAGTTTTTCTAGAACTGAGGCAATTTTTTTTCCTCATAGTTACAAATATATCCCTTGCTCAATGACTGTGTTTATCTTTCAAGTGGTGGGGAGTATGGGTTTACTCTCTCAGTTAATTCTCCGCTCTAACACCCATGAAGTGTAATGCATTAAACAAGTTTAATTTTTAGAATCTATTTTGCACAAGACCTTTTGACAGAGACATTCCCCCAGCAGATAGCTTTTAATACTGTACTTGGGGCACAGTGCCTGACAGAGATTACTGTATAAACCTGAAGTAAAAGTATTAGCGTAAAATACAAGACTGTGTACATGGGATTTCATCCAGAGCACTCAGCCAAAAGAAATACTGAACCCCTGGTAAATCATCCTAATGAGTTAAGTATTGTGTGTGGTTTTGTTATTTTAAGCAAATGCACTCGTATTTGTTTCTGGAACTATAAGGGATCAGTCAAGCAAATGTTTCCGTGAAAGGAAAAAAAAAATATATGTTCATAAAACTTACACTGCCTTACTTCTTGGTGGCAAAGTATTTAAAATAATTGTTCAATGAAAGACTAAACATTTTCTTGGAAAACTCATTTAACTCAAGAATTAGCCATATGAGGTGTCTACTCCACTGTGTAAAATAATAAACTTTGTTCTTTCTTTTTCTGTTTTACCTTTAATACACAGCCACCTTTATAAAATCCATATGTTACACATAACTAGGCATTTTCATTTGAAAAAAAACCCAACACAAACCAACAACTCAAACCTACAAATAATTAGACTTTCAGGCCTGAGGAAAACATTTGACTGGTTTCCAGTTTAAATTGGGGGTGAGAGAGGGGCAATGTAAGGAGGAAATGGTGCTGGGCTGCTAAAACAGGGGCTGGCAATAGGAACAAGCAGAAGTGCCTCACCCTTTATGCTCTCCTCCAGTTCTCAGGGGGTGCAGGGATTAAGTAACTACTGCATTCACACACCAGCAGTTTTCCTCCCAGGTGTGAAACATCTTCCAGATAGATCAGCTGGGAGTTTTGGAAACAGCTGGTGCTCTCTCTTCTCCCATCCCTGCCTCCTCATTATCCCCTGTGATGCATACAGTAATGGGAGAACAAAAGGAGTAATTCCTAGATATCATCACTGGTAGCTTTTGAATAGAAGCTGGAAGTTTTCCTTTGCATGAATTTCACTTGCTCTTGTGGGTAGTGGAAGAAGGAGGGATGAATGTAGGACAGTGTTTATGGGGGGTAATTCTGGTGGGTAGCACACCTTGAAAATTATACTGGCTGGCTGGGGAATTCCAGCCCTGCCACAGCCTGGGGCAGGGGTCTACACAGCACTGGCCACTTACATTTTTGAGGTCCCTCAAATCTTAGCCCACTGTAAGTGAGAGTTCATTACTGCTATAATTTAATGTAGTCACAAGTGTGACCCAGTCAGGCAGGGGGTTCTCTCATCAGCCCCGTGTTGCTAGAGTCCCTCAAGCTGGGACTGTGCCACAGCCTGATTTTAAAATGTCACCTGCTACCTTGGCTGTGTGTTTGTCTTTTTGAAAAAGCCTTCAGATGGTCCTTTCTGGCAATGCACAAGACTCCCAGGAACAGAGAGAGGGATCCTCCCTACTCCAGGCTACAATTTTTTCCTTAGTCTTCACCAGTCAGTTTCAGTCCCAGCTCACTGTGGTTTGCTCACACTCAATATATAAAAACATTGTTCTGGAACGATTTGCTGGCTTCACACCTCTCCTCTCCAAAACAATCCTCAACCTCAACAATCCTCACTTTAGGAGATACTTCACTGAGCATCACCTACATCTAAAACATTTCAAAGGATTTTTTCCTATGCTATGGAAAGACAAAACCCATATAGAACTGTTATTTTGTTTTTCTTTATAAATCTCTAGTATTTAAAAAATAAAAAAAATACACCATTCTGTTTGTGAAATTTGTTAAAAATAATCCTCACCTTTTTGTGATAAAAAGTGTTTCAGTTAAGTGTCTTTTTCGAGTTGTAGTCAAAAAAGACCTATTGCAGCATAGATGTCACAAATTCAACAGAGCAGAGGCCTACAAAACACAGAGTGTGGTTTCAATTTTATCATTACAGGCTAAGGCACAGTGTGTCCATTACCAACAGCTGGAAAATGAGACAATGACTGAAAGTGGTATCATTGTGTTTCCTGAATGCTTTACTGGCAAAGTTCAGTGAGGTGAAGACACTTGTGATGGAGACAGCTCAACAGGGATTTTTCACTTCATGTCACATGGTAGTTTTTAAAAAAAAAATCCACTAAGACATGTCAGAGGTGAACTGAACAGCTTGAGTCTAGTACAAAAATCAATGCACACAAATTGTTTAGATCCCAGTTTTTCTCTACAGTGTGTGTGTGTGTGTATGCCTACAAATTATAAATATGTCTGCCTAGGAAATCATGCCTTTGCTGTTTGTCACCCACTTCATCTCTACCACGTGTTTCAGTGAGGTCAGTAGATGTTTGCATAGCTACTGCAACCTCCTCTTTGCAGGAGGGGACAGCAGAAGTCCTGGCTGGATGTTGCAGGGTCGTTTAGGAGATAGTGATTTCCTCCCTGCTCCATTTCCATTTTTCACCTTCTGTTCTGCTGAGCAGCTTCACTCTCAGTCATCTGCTGAGTAAGGATATTTTTACACAACACCTTTTTCAGGCAGAAGCACCCATGCTGCCCATGTGCTTGGCTGACAAAAAGCCCTGTGGCCACTGGGACTCTAAGCCCACCACCCCTTCTCTTATGAGAACAAACAAGTCAGACCTTGGCAGCTCAGATGGAAGGCAGAAAATGCTTGTGTAAGGCAGGGAAATGTCACAGAGGCTGTATCTCAAGTCTTCTGCAGTTTCCATACTCAGATGACTTCTTTAATGTTACTGTTTTAAGTGAAATCTAACCTTGATTACGTGGCAGGGGCCTATTACATTATTTGACTGTTGGGTGCTAAATGCATTTGCAGTGCAGTATTTGATTATGAAAGGTTAACAGCATTTGTGATATTGCCACAATAGCCACAGACCCCAGCTACTAACAGGGCCTTACGGTGCCAGTCATTTTACAAATTTGGAGCAAAAGACAGGAATGTCTCTGAGACCGTGAAGTTTAGAGAGAAACATGTCTCAGCACTGAACTCAAGCACAGAGGAACTCAGTGACTTGCGTGAAGTCTTAATAGCCAGTCAGTGGGAGAGCCAGAGGGTAAAAACATGTTCCCCGAGCTCTGGTTGTGCTGTGCTCTCCTGATCACTTTGCTTTTAAATAAATCTGGTGTTTAAATGGCTATCGTTCCAGGGGAAGTTGATAAGGTCAGTGCACAAGCCCCTAAGACAGAGGAGAGTTATATTTGGAGGTGCTGCAGTGCACAGGCACTGCGAACATGGGCAGCAGTGGAGAATTTTG
This sequence comes from Parus major, assembly GCF_001522545.3. Taxonomy (NCBI): domain Eukaryota; kingdom Metazoa; phylum Chordata; class Aves; order Passeriformes; family Paridae; genus Parus; species Parus major. The sequence goes on from NC_031769.1 coordinate 92,738,818, forward strand.
AAGAATGGTGGAGTAATGAAATGAGTTAACCTGTGAAGTGAGAAAACTATCAGGCCTTCTTGTCTGAGCAAGTGCCAGGATGTGGGGGAGTACGGAAGCAGAGGAGGGAGAAGCAGAGGGGAGAACATATGGATATGTCTTCTCTTGCATTCACGGTCTCCTATGCAGGGGAAGGTCACAGTGTTCTTAAACACAGCAAATGTGATGCAGCTGTAAGGCAGACAATTGGAATTATCCACTAAAAACTGAATGCATGTATGGAGATTCAAGCATCTGTGTATACAAACACAAAACTTTCACTTGTGGTAGAGGGTTGGCCAAAATTGTATTTAATTTTATTTCCTTATTTAGTTGAGAACATGTGATTAACATTCAAGGTCCAACAGAAGCTAAACCCATCTAATTTAACTAAACCTCAGTGGGTGTCTGGTACATCAAAAGTGCATGAGTAACTGATGGGACATGGCAGGGATCTGGTGCTCAGTGCTGACCTCAACAGCAGCTCCTCCTGCTCAGTAGCAGACACAGTTCAATGCTCAAATTTATTTATCGTCATCAGTTTGAACAATAGCTGTATTTCAAATATTTTCCTGAATATTGTACCTTCATATAGGTAGGTTTTGAGGAAAACAAAGAATAGAGGATTTATTTGAGGAAAAATGGCATTTATCTTAATGAAATTATTTCTAAATTAAACTATTTTTTTTCAAAACAATTTGTAAACTGTGCAACATTGAATTCAGTCCTCTTTCACTGAAGGTGGCTACAAAGTATTCCCTGACTTCTATGTAAACAATGGTTTCCTTGGACATCATTTTAGCAAAACATTTGTGTTCCATCTTAACTAAAGGTGGACTAGAGTCCTGTTGTTAAATAGCCTAAAATTTGGTGTAAAAGCTTTAATGAATGAAGATTAACTGCTTAAATAGTAGAAGAAAGCAAATTCTCTTGCGAGTTGCTGGGGCTGGTCACCTTTTCTATCACTGTGGAACAGAGGTTTCCAGTTTTCTTTCTTATTACCAGAAAAAATCTCAGCTTTAGAGTGCTACTTTAACCATTTTAACTTTGAATAAATATGCATGCTACAGGCATGCAGAAATCATTGAGCTCAGAGGTATCTGTAGGCTTGCCTTCTTACTTGTGCTGACAAGCAGCTATAATAAGTTAAGGGTTGTCCATGTGCCATCTGTTCTTTTCAACCGACCATGTGAGAAAGTTTGCTTTCAAAGTGATTTTACTGCTTTGATCCCATTCCTCCATGTCTTTTACTGCTTCTTACTTTCCATTCTCTATTACTTTTCATTGTTTCCCATTATTAATCCTTCCTTACCCTTGATATGTCCCCCAGGGCTCCTATTCTGTGGGTGGTGAGCACTGTCCCATGCATGAAGCTTCTTTTGTCATCAGAGGCTGACTGATGAGTTTTTTTCTGAAATCCCCTGAAAGCTCAGAAAACCATCTCTCATGTATGTCACTGCAGAACAACCTTGACACCTACCAATGAACATTTTTATGTGTTGTTTACTCTAGGTATTAATGTGCACTGGCGCAGTAACACATCTAGGTAAGAGTGGCAGAGAGCTTCTCCTGTGTGTTTCAGGCTCTCTCTGTGTGGATCCAGGTGTATCAGATGTCATGTTCACCTGGCAGTATCCTGCCTCCTACAACTTCTGAATACAATGCTGGAGAATCAGTAGCATTTCAGGCTTTCAGAAAATCAGTGTGAGACATGGCTGGGCCCTTGATGTTATTTTCAGTGTGTTTTGGGGTTGATCATTCTCCACCTCACATTCCCACAGGAAATGTCCTCAGCTTTGCTCAGAAGCTTGCGTAGTTGTAGGCTCTGTGTCATTCTCTTTTCTGATCATGCAGAATGGAAAATTGCATTCTGTCTTTCCTCTGGTTCTGCTTGGAAATAAGAAAGGTGGGCGTACATGATTCCATCCTGAAGAGTCTGGTAACCTTGAGGAGTTATAAAGCCTGATCAGTGAAGATACCCATGCCAGAACCTGATGTTGCAGGAAAATTACATTTTCTGGGTACGTATTTTAGCCTTCTGTATGCCACAGATAGACCTTTTGATATCTCTTATAATAGAAAAGGTATTGCTTCTCTGTAGTAAGAAAGAGACAAAGGGCCAGGTTTTCTTCTTGGGCTGTGTAGATCTTTGCTCTCTGTTTCAGCCTATATACCTTGAAATACCTTCCTGAACTGACAAAGTCAAGTTTACTATAATCACCTGAGATGCAGCTCACAGGTTCACAGTATTTCCCTATTGCTGCCAGTTTAAAGGGGAACTTGTGTCCTTCTGTTCCCCTGGGGGATGCGTTGGTTCCAAACCAGTTCAGCAAATCACCCACGTGTGGGGTCCCTTTGCCTCTTATCACTGAGTTTAATTCAAACCAGGAGATACATTTAAATACCTGACCTCATGCCTCCAGAGATACAGACTTTGAATGAAGCAATGCACAGACGAGACCTCAAAAGTCAAGTTTCATACTCAGAGGCCAAGCCATTTTGATATTCTCAGCTTGCAAGCAAGTCAAAGAGTAGCTACAGAACTGGACAGTCGTTTGGATGTTGGCATGTGATAGATATGCAAAGGTGATATCCTCTTTGCTGACCATAGATTGGTCTGCCAAAACTCCATCCACTCATTAGACTGTATCTCCCGTTGATATTTGCAGGGCATGAAGCAGTTCCTTTCACATCTGAGTGTATGAAACACCAAGACGTGCAGAAATAAGGATGGATTTGGCAGAGGCAGCTGAGGTTGGTCTTTCAACCAAGAATTTTGAGACTGACTTGTATCACCTCAGTTGGATTGTAATTTGAAAGGAACTGGGGGCCGGAGATGTCCACCAGATGTCACGTATTCATTTGGTGTGAGGAGGTATTAATAATACTTATAAATACTTATAAATAATGTTTATTTTGGTAAATTTATGGTGCAAATATCTCCAGCTTTAACTAGAGGGGACATAAAACCACACAAAATCATAATGTATATATGAAAAGTATTCCTGACAAGTATTCTGTTTGCTATGCTCTCACTGGTGCTCACTGACATCTGAATTAAGTTTGCAAGGGAGAAGACCACAGGCTAAATGAACTTCTGGCTGGAATTTCATTTGACTCAAAGGCTGGAATGTCCAGGTGAAGCTCTGAGGTGAAGAAGAAGAAGAAGAAGCCCCCACTGCACAGGGTACCACTTTTGTTATCACTATTTGGATTCACATCCAGCCAGGCAAGAGAGTCATAACCAGCTTAAATGAAACATAGATGGTCTCTGACTGTGTATGGAAGAACTTCAGTTCAGCTGAGGTCGTCTCAAATGCACAGATGACTGATTCCAGCCATGTGCCATGAATGTTATATCCTTTAAAAAGGTATTCTTCGAAATACATCATAAGCTAGAAGAGTACCCCAAGTACTCAAATATCTGGGAAACTGGCTTAGTATTGTTTGACAAATCCTCTCTGCTGAGCTAAATCAGCCAATTAGTCATGCTAATGCTTGTTAATGGCATTTCTGATAGAAGACCAGTGTAATTTGGCTCCATTTCTAAATTCTAGCAACAAAAAGCCCCAACATGTATTGATCCTATATTGCAAATGAATGATGTTTCTGTGCTACCGAAACTCAAAAATGTGTGATTGGTTACACCTTGCTACCATCTGCCAAGGCAGCAACTCAGTATTACTTTCACACCTTCCAGTAAAATTTCATGATACGGATCCCAGCAGAGACCATTAAATCAAACTTCGTACAGGCATGGCTACTTCTCTGAGAAAAAAAGAGCAGGCCTAAAGAAGCACTAACATTTGGCTTGTGGGATCTGAACCTATTAATTGCACTGGCATCTACCTCCTCTTTGTGCTCAATTATGAGCCCATTTTGAAAGGACAGTTTGTCTTTAATGGGTTAATGGACGCCACATTAACAGAGGAGCTACAACACGATAAACAAATATAGTTTAATGCACCCTACTTTGAATGCAGAGTTCATATGTATTCCAGACAAAAGGCCAAACAAATTTACAACACTTCATGCATTTCTATAGCTGAGCATTTTTTACTGAAGGATATGTAAATCCTGCACTAATCAGAGGTTCTGGGATTCCAAATGCCACTAAAGGTTATGACCTGAAGCCCTGCTAATAGATGACTGAGGGCGTAGACTAAGTAGTTCTGAATGACAGCAACCACAGGGTGTTTTGCATGAAAAGTAACCTCTAATAAATGACCTCTGCTTTTTTCCTTTCAAAGCTATGACAGTAATGAATATGAAAGGGGGAGCTTTGTACACACCGGGTGTTATTTACACCTAAACACTGCAAGAGTGTGGATGTATGTGAGGGTTTCAGTTCGGCTGAAAAAAGGAGGAATGGGTTTTTTGCTGTCTTAACAAACACTGCTGCACTTCTTCTGGCTTCATTAATAATCCCTTTCTTAAACAGTAGTACAAAACAACAAGGTCATGCTATTAAAGGCAGTATTTCCTCCTTCATTGTGTGTATGTGTGTGTACATAAATGTCTGTATGTATGTATGTATGTATGTATGTATGTATGTATGTATGTTTACTGGATGGATTGCAGGCTCCATGTGAAATCTCCTGGATTGCTAGAAGCATTGATAGAAGCATTCAAATTTCTGCTGTTTTGTGACCTTTAGTTAGGCAGAACACTGTGTCTTTGGTGGTATGAACAAAGCAAGGATGGTTTTAATGGCAGAGAGTCTGTTTTCATGGATGATATTTACACTCAGGCTTCTAGTAGTAAAACAGTTCTAAGATTTCTTTTCTTACGTACAAGCAGAACCAGAGCTCTGAAAATTATTTTTTCTCTTTGAATGATGGTGATCAATTGCTGAAACCTTTCACATCTTGTTGGAGATCCTGGAGGGGGAATAGAGCAATTATGACTGGATGTGTTGTCTGTGCTCCTACCAGCTCAGGGTTGTTCCCAGACACACACATTGCTTTGCCTTAGCCATTCTCCATGTAAATCACTTGCAGTGAATTGCTTTGGGGGCTCACCTCCTCTCCCTTCCAATTTTCAGTGTGTAAGGGCAGACCAGGACAGGGGAAGGGAGGCTGGCAGAGCATACCAGCTCCTCTGTGCAGTTGGGAACTGAGCTGTTCAGCTCTCCTTACTGCAGCACTGACAGAGGGATTGTGTGGGGACAAAGGAAACCACAAAAACTGGGGTCACATCAGAGGTCCCTGAGCTGACGTGATGAAGCACAGGCTGTATGTTTGAGACACGGGGTGCAGATGTGGCTGCCTGGGATCCAGCACCCTCCAGCCAGCTCAGACAGTGTCAGAGGGCACTGGTTAGCCCTCCTCTTTCCTCTGCCAGCTTCCAGTTTGGGACCTGGTGTGCTTAAATCCCATTGCAGTCTTTCTTGACAGTCCTGCAGGAGTCATATTGAGGGCCTGGCATCTTCTGGGTGCTCAGGTGCCAGTCTTGCTGCTGAACAGCTCAGTCCTGTACGGTGCCACCACTACACGCTGCTGTGCACAGACTGCCTCCAGACACGTCACACATGGCAGTAGGGTGGCTGTGACATTCCACTTGCCCCTGAACCCTGTTAGCTTCCCTGTATAAAGTCTGTTTATTTAGGATTCAAGCATGTCAGCAAGCAGCATGTGGCCTACAAAGAGCATCTTGATGGCCAAATGCACTTCATACCCCAGGAAGCTTTTGTCTGATGTACAAGCCTTTTGCTTTTCTTAATATTATCCAAATATTTTTTCATTAGTTAATTTTTAATATAGGTGTTTTATGTGCAGAACATAATTATGTTTGTTCAGGTATGACTGCCATTTTGTTAGGTAGCAATTTTGCCCAAGTAAGAAGACCAAAGCAGGGCTTTAAAATGCACTCCTCATAAAAAATTAAAGAGCTATTCTTTATTTACATATTTATACAACACTCAATCCATCGTGTAAAGCTTTCTCTGCCTTAAACCCAAATCTCCGGGGTGTACTCTGTGCCTGGGGAAATTGGATGGCTCAGAAAAATGATAAAGAGGTATCTGTCCATCCACCTATCTATCATTTTTTACACCATACTCATTACCATGGTCTCTGAGCTCCTATTACACGTATGGAACCTTTCACATTTCGGTACAGAGCTGGTCAGCAGAGACAGCAAAGCCATCATTATCTTCTGAGGAGTGTGAGCCTGGGGAAGGACTGGCTGCTCACTCTGCAGTGGCCGTTTGGAAGCAGACAGTTTGTACAGAAGACAAATCCCTTTCATTAGCTGCCTGGGAAGTCCAGTTTGGCTTCTGGAAGATGCAGTTCAAATGGACTATGTGCAGAGAATTAGCCTTAGGTATCAACATTGCTGCTTCCACATTCACTTCATATCACCTTGAGAGAGAGGCTACCTCTTCCCTGCCTTGCTGACAGCTGCTTACCAGGAGGCGGACTTCAACTCTGAGAAGGCATCAAAAGACCTAGCAACTTTAACTTAGATAGACTGTCCAAGAGAATCTTCAAATTAACAGATATAGCAGCATTTCTCATTCTCTTGCATGTAACTGTTTGGCCACTTTCAGGCCATGTCATGACACATTTGTTTCATTGTTACCCTGAGGTCCATCTGTTTCTTTGCAGAATTCACTTATTGTCTTTTGACTTGTGCTTCAATTTCAAGCTCTGGAGGACGGCAGCTTTTTATTAGGTTGTATTCAGGGCCGGCCATAGTGAGGGCCTGATCCTTGACAAAGACCTGTAGGCATTCAGCAGACAAATATTAGTTAACAATGACCATTACAAAGAATAAAGTAACATCGCTACTCTTCAGCTCGCTTCAAGGCTGACTCTATTACAGCTGCTATTGTCAGTGATTGTACCAGCACCATTAGAAATCCTATTGCCCATTTGTTTTAATCTTTTTCCTCCCTGTGCTAGGAGGAGAAGTTTCAAATCCATCTTAGTTTGCCTACCAACTCTCAGACATACAGCAGCAGCCAGGAGCATCCTGCTCTCCCAGGAGGGTTGTTCCTGGGATGTAGAAGTGTGGCCAGGGCATAACACTGGGGTGTGGGTTCCAGGATCTAAACGATGGATGAATGCTCCAAACAAATACATTCTTCTCTTTCCCCTCTTCCCGTGCCATAAAGCAGCAGAACAGCAGGGATGGTGGTAGTTTTGTTCCTCTTTTATTGGTAAAGGGCAAAGTTGTCCTAAATCACCAGCCCAAGAAGAAACACAGAGTCTAAATGTTTGACTTGTCCCTTCTCTACTGCAACCATCCCTCTCATTCAAGCATCTCATCTCATCCTAGCCTGCCTCAGGCATGCTTTAGTCTGCTCCTGGCTTTGTTTTAGAAGTAGAAGTAGAATTCATCAGTCAGTCATCAGGATTGGCAGACGGCCTTCAGTTCATGAAATGAGTCCAAGACTAAAAGAGAAGATTGTGTTTTTGAAATTAATGTAGGGGAAAAATTATAAATGGTGAAGGAAGAGGTGGAACAGCCCTCAGGCCAGACTAGGGACTGGACTTTGCAGATCCCTTTATCTAAAATTGGATGGGTTTGATTCACGCTTTCCTGTTCTTCTCTTTCAGAAACCTTCTGGCACAACTACAGGATCTACCCTGAGTAGAGCCAGGACAAAATTCAAAAAGGTATGATTAGTTTAACTTGAAATACTTCATGGAAATGTTTCAAGTTTGACAGATTTATGGTGGAAGTCTGCCTGTTTTTCCTGGTCATTTGTCAGGACCCTGGGCTTCTGGCCACAAGTTCGGGATTCCTGAATACCTGGAATCTGTTACAACCATAGAGAACCTTATTTTAGGACTGATGAATGACTGGTACTCCAAAAAGAGTCCATGGGACATAGTACAGTACTTAAAACATTTTATTTTCCCTCCCCTTCTTATTGTTGTCTTATAGAGGCAACAAAAATTAATTTTCTAATAATGTGCAATACAAATGCATTTTCTTTTAAAGACTGCAGAACAGATTTTCATCTCTTCCCAACCAGCCTAACTCAATTGATACCTTTGATTTATGCCAGCCTAAGGAAGAAATTGGGCAATTTAAATTTTAACTTCCTCTCTTAGGAACAATCCTTTCATTCCTGAAATCTGCAGATGAAGAATGAAACTCTAAAAAACCTGCTCAGTCTGGCCACAGCTTGACTGCAGGACTCTGACAGCAGCAGTCTTGCACTGCGGTAAAGAGGCGATTAAAAGTTTTACTATCCATTTTATCATTTCGGTTTTTACAATAAAGAGAGCTGTCATTGTTTTAGGATTATTTTACTTATGTCTATTCATTTTGTTTCATTGTCTTTACAAGTCTCACTCCCATTTCATGCTGCTTTTGGTTCTGCCCTTTTCAACTCCTCATGGATGAGTGGGGAAGGAAGAGCAGACTGGCCAAAAAACTGGATAGAGAGTGTGGAAACTGAGCTTCCACGACAACCTCTTACTTCATTTGGGAGAAATGAGAACAGCCCTTTTTTCTCCCCTCTATTTTTACAGTCAGTGCCTTTGCATCTTACAGGTACACTACAGCGTTGTTGCTTACATGATCAAGCTGTGCAGCAATATCTCTCACAGATTGTTTTTAATGGTCATGGGAATCAAGGCAAAGGTATGGTCAGCATGCTGAGACCTAGGTAGGGAAAGCAGAAGGGAAGTATTTTTAGCCTGGCATTTGGAGGAAAGTAAGGGAAAAAAGGCTGGCAGTGGACACAATGGGACAAGAGAAGACAAGAGACTGAAAGGCAGAAATCAGAGGTAAAAGCAGATAACAACATTTAAAAGCACACTTTCATACAGTCGTGGAATTGCTAAGGTTGGAAAAGACCTCTAAGAGCAGGGTGATAAATCTCTAACCCAGCACCACCATGTTCATTGCTAAACTATGTCCCCCAGTGACACAACCACATACTTCTTGGGTGTTTTAAGCAGCTTTAAGCAGCTCAGTAAACAAATATGTGTACCATTAGATGCTAAAATTATTTCAAAGTTCATTGTGTTGTAACTTTAAACTTTATGCCTAAAAATGAGGGATAATCATGCTTGAACTTAGAGGCTTTTCCTTGTACAGACAAGAAAATTTCCAGAAATACTCAGTGTGTGGAGAGAGGGGGGATGGTATGTTTTCCAGGTGTCATGCAAGTTCAGAAGGCTTGCAATTTAAAAACACAGCTAAATACTGAAAATTTTTTCAATGAATATTCATTCTATTTTATTAAAGAATTAGGGTCCAGCTGTGCTTACTTTCCACAGCAGTTTGCTTTTGGGACATTTTTCGTTTGCTTTTCCAGCAGTTTCTGTATCAGAAACATTGTTTTAAATGTCACAGTTGTCAAATCAATGAACTAAAACAGTATCACATGGCTTAATTTGAACAAGTAATGCACTTGGAATTTCAGATTTGGAGCTACAGGCTTCCTGATCTGTTCACTGTCCCTCAGCAGATGAAAACAGAGAAGCTGGAGTAAGGTTAGGCTATGCCCTATCCTGCAGGGCTGCACAGAAGAAGGACGGGAGGACATTTCTGCATGTGTTTAACCTGGAAGTAGCCATCTATAATGAAACTTGAAATCACAGAAATAACCCTGCTTTCTTTCTATCTATCTATCTATCTATCTATCTATCTATCTATCTATCTATCTATCTATCTATCTATCTATCCATCTATCCATCTATCCATCTATCCGCTTATCTATCTTCATTTCTGTTACTGTTCTGACCTTTACCCATAGTCCATCTAAATTTCCATAGATTTTGAGTAGAGTTTAATGAGGTTCCTACTACAGCCCACTGCTTTATTCTCCTTGCTGAGCATGGCATGAACCCGCCAAGGGCAGCTCAAAACATAAGGAAAGTATGGGATGGTGAGATTGATAGGATATTTTCAAAAAGGAATTTTGCTTCAGGATTTTCTTCTCTGCTACAGAGTACGGATTAAATAGGAAAAAAAGTATAAATACCTGGAAAATCAAACTATAGGATGGGATATATTTTTTTGGTCAAAGAATCACCTTAACCCATCCCTGTTTTTTAACCTTCACTACATAAGGGCAGTATCAGCAAAAGAATTGTCTGATTTCATAAGAAATACCTACTCTGTAGCTTGTCAGGTTTGGGTTTTTTTTCCCTGGTAAGGAAAAAAAAAATGGACTGTCTAAGAGTGGTTACAAAGATGAATAGTTTTAAAAGAATGATTTAAATTATGATGATAAGGAAGAGATTACAGAACTGTTTTTTAAATTGCAAAGATTTGGTTTTATTTTACTTATCTGCGGGCATCATAATCTTAAGTGTTCATGCTTTCAAGCTTTAGCTTGTAGACATTACAATTAGAAATTTATGTTCAAAAAAATAATGTGTCTGCCAGACATCCTGGTAGATATTTGCAATTGGAAGTTTATAAAAAAGTAATGACACAATATGAGTATTGCTTAATTACGAGATGTTGGTGGAAGAGGTTCTTTCACTAAGGAAATGTTGGGAGCACATATTTTATAAGCAGTAATAAGCATACTCATTGCAGTCACAAAGTTTCTCAGCCTCACAGTAGTAACAGCTCAAGGTCATCCACTGGAGAACCAAGTTTGTATCCCATGACATGAAATAACTGAATAAAGCCATCCATCATATCAAACTGCATATTATCATTTTACCAAATTTTCCAACCCTTGTCACCTACTTGCCCTACTGTAGTTTCTTACTGTTAATCCCTTAGCAGGAACAGGGAACATTCAGGCTGGTGTAACACTGCTATAGAAAGTCTCTTGGAAGCAGAAATGGTGCAGTGTGCCAGGACTTTGTTCTGCTGATACAGCTCCACTGCACAGGGGTTGGGAGCTGCCTGGGAGTTCATCACACTCACAGGAAAAACAACCAAACCACTAAAAAGTGAATTTGATACAGGTTACAGTGATAAGGCATTCTTCTTATTTCGAGGTAAAACTCTTGAAGTTTGGCCATCAGTGGAGAGAAAACACTGTTATTTGAGTTATATTTAGACTGTGACTTAAATCTGTAAACATGAAATCATACCAAAGTGACAATCTGGCCAAAATTGACTCTTTCCATTTCACTCTATGTCTGAAGTTTGAACATGCCTATAATTTACAAAACCATTTCTGCAAACTCTTCTATTTTAAGCAAGCTGTGCAATTAAGGTTTGAAAGTTGGCTAATGTTCAGTTAACTTTTATATATATATGGCTTTGGAGAATGGATCATCTTACCAACCTGGGAACTGATATGAATGCGTGTTTGTGCATTGTGCATTCTTAGCCTGTCTCAAGGTAAAAGTCTTGAAAGGATTTTAAATTTCCAAAATACGTGCCTAGTGATTAGATCACAATAAATCTGAAAGGATCATAATATGCCTATTATAAATTATTATGTTTCAAAGGAATTATTTTTGTTAGTGGGTAAATATGCACCAGTGCCTTAGGGAATAACAGAAATTAAACCATGAAATGTATATAACCTTGAAGGTCTGAGAAAAATCCAAAACACCAACAAAGAAGGCTGAAAATTTGTCTGACACCATCTTTATGTAGCACTGTGCTTCCTTTACATGCCAAAGTTTCTGAAACGTGTGATTTAGTTTGATACATTATAAGGGCAGCCTTTAATTTGGGATTACAACAACATGTGTTAAAGGACAAATGTCAGCCAGATTGGATTTTCAGCTTTGAACACACTCGAGGTTATGGTTTTAAGTCAGGGCTTAGCTGTCAGTCTGACAAGGGGCTATTTTTTTTTTTTTTTCTGTTGGCATGGTTAATTACGTGAAACCAAATGTTTAGATGAGAGAGAAGAACTGGTAAAACTTTTTTCAGCCGCAGAACTAGGGCTGCCTTAACACCCTGCTAAATTCTAGGCTGCACCTAACTCACCAGGTAGTGTCTGTGATCAAGAAAAATAGTTCAATTTGCATCTGACAAATACAATACATATAACTTTTCCTTCATGAGATGGCACAATTGTCCATGTTTTTGACACTTTCGGAATACATGGTACTTGAATTTGCATACAAAGCTCAAATCAGTGCAGAGTACTCAGTGTCTTAAAACCATAAGTTCATAGTCCTTTCTGAGCTGGGATCCAGTCAGTTTTCAGCTAGGGTCAGTATTCTGTATTTTACTGATGCAGATTTCAGTACCTGAGGGGTGTATGTAGCTGAGTAAGCTACTTAATAAGGAGTAACATCCGCCTCATGTGAAGATAGCCATGGTGCACATTTGGGACTGGCTGTAGAGGTGCCACAGCTCTTTAGCAAGGGGACACAAGTCCAGACTTGGAAGGTTTCTGGAAGGGTCTTTCTTCTGTAATGTTTTTCCACTTTGGCTTTCTAGGTTCTGATTTTACTAATCTGAAACTCTCTTCCCATGCCTAGATAGGCAGCCACCTCCTTTGAGGGGTTTCTAAATGTTTCTTAGCAATGGGATTGGAAGATCAGTGTAAGGCATTTAGTTATCTAGCTACATCATGATGATAACTCTGGACGTTATGAACTGTCTGCTTTGAGACGCAGAAAGAAAGAGCAAATATCAAGGGGCTCCTTCACCACAAATCTATCAACAGGGGGCTGATTTCATTGTTCAGACTGCCTGAAAGCTCTCATGCACAATGACATTATTTCAAGCCCAGAACATAAATTCAGGCAGGCTAAGGAGAAGACCATTTACCGACGAAGGGGTTGCTCCAGCCCTCTGAAGGCACTGACCTCTAGGCCCTCAACCAATTCCTCTGAGACCTTCCAGGTGAGCAAAAAAAACCCACTTGAGTGGACTCTTTATTCAGTGGTCTTTTGCCCAACATTAGCCATTGCTAATATGCAGCATCAAAGGATGTTGAGTGATGATGTTATACCAGTATTTGTAGTACTGGGATTTTTTTTTTTCCTGGCCTTCATCAATCTCTCTCCAAAGAGCTGGGTATTCATATCTCTGTGACATTTCTGCTTTGAAAGAGAGGATAAAAATGAATAGACAGTATTATTGTCTTCCTCCAGTTGGCCACACTCATCCTTCTACCCAGGAACTCATCAAAGTAGACCAGTCTGGCATAGAGTCAGTGTCAGTGGAATCAAGGAAGGGAGGGAAGAAGTCTCATGGCAGGGGTACCACCAGTTTCCCTGGCCACCAAGACAAGCTCCAGGTGTTTGTACAGCAGAACTGGAGTTCTCCTGCAAGAATTCTAATTTTCCTCTGAGTTACCAGAGCAAAACCCCGCACAGAACAGGCAGATGTGTTTCTGATGGATCCACATGAACCAATGCAGAAATCAATGTCTATGTGGTACTTTGAAGTGCTGACACTTGCTGCTCTTTCATATCATGGCATAAACTGAAGGAATTTGCAGCTGTGCCAGTCAGTTGAGCAATCATCAGTCAGGGAAGGCAGTTTAAACTCAACTATAATAATATAGGTTCCTATATTAGTCTTCTTTTATTATAATATTGTATTATATAACATAATACTGTGTTTCTTAAGAAGATATTTTGATAGTTTCTCTACACTGATCCAAAGATGACATGCCTTTACCATTATACACCTAGACACTGGTGTTAAGAGAAGAGCTCTGCTCTGAAAAGTCATACCTATAAATACTCTTCATTATATTTCTATTTTGTAACTTTGTTTCCAATTTTGTGATCATCTCAACATAAATTTTGATGGAGTGAAAATACATTTTGCTGGAGTGCAAGTAATTGCCTTTCTTTCTTGAGAGTTAGTCTGGCAACAGAGAGGATTTGGATGAACAGTGGGTGCTTTGTTTGGCCTGGTTACAGCTGGAGGTGGACAGTCTTCTGGTGTCCACAGCTTGAGATGGGGTTTCAATGGCCAGGAAATGTGTATGCTTCTTCCACCAAACCAATAAGGTCAGTTTGTGGATTATGGCAACAGGGCATAAACCTGTGAAGAAGACTTTTCCATTGCAGGCAAAATCTATGCTAAAGTCTTGGAGCATGAGCAAAGAGGCCTCACCTGTCCTAATTTAAATGATACTTGATTATTGGTGATCTTGACCTCAGATTTCTTGAGTGTCTGTACCTAAGAGAAAAAAGTTGGGTATTTGTGTGTGATAAAAGTTGCCTAAACATCTGTTTCCAGTGTCATTTTAGATGTTAGGCTCTGGGCACACACTACAGTAGCCTTCCAGTACCTAAGGAGGGCCTACAAAACAGCTAGAGAGGGATTTTTTACAAGGGCATGTAATGGCAGGACAAACAGGGAGGGCTTTAAAGAGGGGATATTTAGATTCGATATTAGGAAGAAATTCTTTAGTTTAAGTGTGGTAAGGCACTGGAACAGGTTTCCCAGGGAAACTGAATGCTCCATCCCATTGGAAGTGTTCAAGGCCAGGCTGGATGGGGCTCTGAGGAACCTGATCTAATGGAAGGTTCCCCTGCCCGTGGCATGGGGGGTGGAACTAGTAAAGGACCTTCCAAACCATCCTGTGATTCTATGCTCTTGACCTCCTACCTGGCAATCACCCACTTCTCTGGAAAGATACAGATCTCCTACAGCTTGTATGTATTCTCTTTCAGATCATGAAGATATTTTGGAAATCTCACAGCATGTAAAATAGTGATAGAAATTTATGTTCAGTAACCTCAGACTTTCTTATGGTGTTTAATAGGGGGAAAGGCTAATGGGAGATTTGCCATTATGTATGAAATGTTTATATACCTTACATTTAATATCAGCATCCTGAGGAGCATGAAGCATTTAGTGCCCTTTTTCTACCTGTGAGAACTGGTACATTACAAAACTTTTAAACACTTTATTTAATAGCTCTGGGGAGAGCAGGTGGCAATACTGAACAGCTTCACAAGCAGGAGGTCCATTAGCAGAGGTCGTGACTCCACAGCACGCCTTTTCTACCACTGGCCTTTCTCTGTCAGCAGGTCAAAGTTTACAGGCATTTGGGGGCCAAGGAAAAGAAGGATTGTTTTTTTCTTTACTGCCTCTCCTCTCAGGGGCCTGCTGAAAGCTCATTTCTGACAGCAATTACAACTCCTTTGGCCCTTTTGGCACAGGGATGTGCTGCCAGATGAGGCCTGGAGTTTGGATTCTCTTGCCTGTTCCTGGAAGAACAAAAACATGAGTGAAGACACTCTATCTGAAAGACTTGGGGAAGCATCCAAACCAAACAAAAATAATTGAGGACAGACTCACAAAGGCCCAAACCACACGCATTGTAATTCTGCTGGCCCAGCACACGGTATCTCATCACCACCTACTCCGTCTAAATAAAGCCATCTCCCCGTGAGGACGTCTGACCCAGAAATGCGCGGGCACAGGCTGGAGCGTGCTGTGCTCTTCTCCTTCCTCTGGCACTTTGGGTCCAAAAGACGCTGCTGTGAGGAGCCAGGGCTGAGGAAAGAGAGCCCTTCCCTCTCCCCGGCCTGCCGACACAGGGAAGAGCAGCACCCCTGCAAATCTCCACCCGGGCTCCCCTGCCCGCAGCCGCCTAAAATGGAGCGTAAAGGCAGATGTCTTCCCCGGCAGCACCCAGAGTTAGTTTAAGGCAAGTTCTGTCTCCCACACTCATTTAACTCCCAAGAGGAAGAAGCGGGCTCCTCTGCCGGGGCATTCCGAGAGCCCGGGTGCGGCCGTGCCCGGAGGGGCGGCACAGGCCCGTCCCCCGCGGCCGCCGCCTCACGGCCCC
>NC_031769.1:92755423-92822878 GCF_001522545.3 Parus major
CCAGTCACTGCCAGAGTTTTCAGGGCTAGAAAGGTAAACCCGCCCCAGGAAAGGTAAACCAGAGGACAAACACAAGGTTTGGTGCCTGTGGGACAGTCACAGGGGGGAGAAGACACAGGTTCTTGCTGGTTAATAAAGTTTATTCACAACCTTAATTCTGGTTTATTAACTTTAGGTATAACAAGTTGTGCAGTAATTGTGGTTGTTAAGGGAGCACCAGGCAGTTTTTCCTAGAGGGTATCAAATTCTGTGTTATTATTATAGATGCATTAAATCTCCATTAAAAGGCTTTCTGTAAATGTTTCAAGGCTATGCCAGATAGAAGGGTACTTCATCTTGGTTTCCAAACGGGGTATTATCTATTTTAAAAACCTTGCAACAACAGTTACCTTATTTGTCTCTCATCAAAAAAATACAGTGGTTTACGAGAGCCTCGTTTTTTGGGGAAAAGAAAGACATAAATTGAACTTCCGTGACTGCTGTATCAGTCATTAGTAAATCTGGGTTCAAATGTGCACTCTCTATAGAGCCTGGCCACGGTCTTTCACAGCCTAGCAAAATAAGGAAACTACAGGATGGAAACTCAATGAGCCTAACTATTCTGCTTCCTTTTATTTTTTTTCTCCCTTTCGAATAAATCACACTCTTTTGAAGCTGCTGCTTTTCTTTTGTGGGCACAAACCCCTCATCTTTTAAAGTCTGTCTTTCAAGCTAATTGTTTCCACAGGCCAAGCAACTGGCAAAAGGCAGTTCCAGCCTATCTCTACATTGTCTCCTCAGGACTGTTTATAAGAGAAATACACGTTTATACAATAGATGCCACTGTTTAAAGGCCGGCTAGTGAAGGAGTATTTTTAACGAGATTAGTTAATGGGTTTGTTCAGTGCCTTGAAGGAAGTGTTCAGTGCTGGCAGGGCAGAATTGCTGTGGTGGGGCCCAAAGCCAGCGGCAGGTATTGGATGGGCTCCCAAGGATTTCAGCGGTCTTTGAATGAAGGACTCAGCGACAGATAGAAGAAGTTGAAAAGTGCAAGCGGCAGTGCGGAGAAATAAAATGGAGAGCAGCAGGACAGATGCAAGCAAAGAGCAGTGATGTGTGAGCCTCCGGAGGTGCTATTTATGTTTGCGAGGAAGGTCTGTGCTATTAAGTTTCAATTTGACAGTACATTTTAACAAACATTTTAGAGAAATGTGTTTGCAGGAAAGATTAGAGATACCCAGATCTCTGACTGTAGTGAAGCATCAAGTGAAGCTCGGCGTCTTAAGGGAGACCTGGAAAATTTGAAATTAGGAAGAAAAAAAGGATTGAGCTAGGTTTTATGCTATTTTTGCAAAGGCAAAGGGTTAATGATGTTGTTCCTGTGGGATTTTGGACCTATCTGAAACTGAATCTACCTGAGTCATATGTATGGTTTTCAACCTGCTTTTTGCATCCCAGGAATTCTCAACCCCCTTTATTATTTTTTTTTTTTTTTAAATAAAATGATATATTTAGTGCTATCTAACTAGAAGTTTTAGGATCCAACTCCATCACTCTCCTGGCAGTGGTTTTCACTCCTGTTGTTGAGGCCAATATTCTGTTTGTACTCTCAAAGCCAATAGGATTACTCACCCAAGCAGGACCTAAATATGTGAATCAGCATGGTAAAATGCGTCCTGGAGTCTGTAAATGGAAAACGTTTGCTCCAATAGGCAGGGCTCTGTGTCTGGTTTAGCTCTCAGCTCCATTAATATGTCCATTACTTAAATTAGTGAGATAGCAGGCCTGCCCTAGAGTAACAACTTCCCTGCTATCCCATTACAGGAGGACTCCATGTCTTGTTTTTTTCTCCCCCATTCAGCAGCCTGTGCAATGTGGGATAATGCTACTGGAGATACAGCCACGACTTATTTCCAAGGAGCAGGATTTTCTAAATGTGTCCACTAGATAGCACAATAAACTTCCTTCTTTTCCTGTTGAAAAACTTTCTCTCCCACCCAAAGAGCCATTAGCCCTTCAGTCTCAGAGTAATGATGCTTCAGAAGGAGATCAAAGTTTCTCAGATAAGTATTCCTTTACACAATGTTACTGACACTCCACTTTGTAAACAGGCTTCTTTTTTATGGTTAAGAAGGACATATAAACATGCCAAGTGAGATGGATAGACTGCCATTTTTTCTTTTTCTTTTTCTCTTTGTATTTGTGTGTGTTAACTGCTGAATGAGTATCATGGTTGGGTTGCACTGATACCGTTGAATGTGGTCTGTCTTTTGTGTAAACAGAGAGAGAAAAGAGAAGGGCAGGAAGGAATCCCAAGTTTAAAATTCTTACTGGAGTCACTGCAGCACCAGTCCCACTTTCTGCCACCACTGATGAGAACACAATCACGTTCTCCTAACGATGGCAGGGACATTAGCACTCAAATCCATGTGCTTGTATACCTGCTTTTATGGACATGTTAGACGCAGGTTCTGCTTTAGGACCTCAGATGAGTAGTGTAAAACCTAAAAATGAGGTTTCTGCCTCAGTTAAGATTTCCAGACTGCTTCAAGTCCCCTTTAGCTTGAAATAAAGAGGAGCAAATGCCTTTGAGAAAAGCTTAAGTCTCCCATAATGGACCTTATAGTGAGAATGGCTCCTGCTGTAGGGCAATCATGCCTCCATACTCAAGGGAGGGCCAGCTAGAAATAGCTGGTAGGAAACCCAGGAGGTGGATGGGAATGGTCCAGGTGAAGCAGTGTGATTACCTCCTGTAAAAGGCATTGTGCAAGACATCTTTTATTCAGTGACAAAACCTGAATACAAATTAACATTTTGACTCTACTTAAGATTAAGTGAAAGCTGCAACTGACATGCCCCCATTCTTGCTCCTTGGGGCAAACAGGAGCTTGCAAATGTGGATTCAGCTTTTTCAGCTGGAGAAAAACAGGTACTGTGGCCTCTGCTCATGTCTTGTCTTCTAGAAAACTAATCAGTACCCTCTCTTGTAGCTTGTTATGCTTCAGATAATAACTAACCAATATGTATGTTCTCGGTCATGCATTGCCAAATGCCATATATAAGGTATTAAAAAAGGAAAATAAAAACCCCCAAGAACAACAACTGGCAGGCTTCTTTGAAGCCTCCCAGTGAGATTGCTGCCTTTCTACCCAAACTGCAAGCTCCTTAGGGCAAGGACCTGGCTGTGTGGCAGCCATAAGCAGTGCCATTGCAGTGTGATTACCCAGAGCATACACAGAAAATGCAAAGCATCTGCTTGCACCTCCCCTTTCAAACCAGGAGACTGAGATTTCTGGATCCCTGACTTAAGAAGGTGATGACAAGGCCCATCTTGTCTTTCATGTTTCAGAGCTAACTATAGGAGTGTAATGCATGCCTTTTAAAACAGGTGACACAAGGGATTTTCCATGACAATCTTTCAAACTAAAGCAAAAACCCTCTGTTAGTGGGTTGGAAACACTCTTAATCACAGTGCACAGACTCACTCTGACATGAACCTGTTCCAGCTCTCCTGATTAGACATCCCTTAGGGTGATTGTTACAGTAGTGGCATCTAGAAACCACAGCTATGGGTTTGGGCATCAGCCTTCTCTCCATTTCAGAAATATAGGCAGAACCAAAATAAACCAAACCAAAGGATGAGAAAGAAGCAGTGAATATAAACAGAACTTTTACTTTACCATATTTTGGGGAGCCCAAGGTGACAGTGAGACAGCAGTGGGCAGGTGGCTTGGTTTAGTGGACACTTAGTCACTGCTCTAGTCTTGTAACAATCCCAGTGCGGAGTGCTGCAGAGAGATGTGAAGGGGAGCTCTAGAACAATTTGCAGGTGTCTGTGGAGAAATCTACCCTGAAGAGCCCTGCAGGTGTTATTTCAAATACCTGTTTATAACACACCATTTTTTACTTTTCTGTATTCTTTAAGAAAAACATTTGCCTATTTGCTTTAAGCTGGAAGAACAGTGGTATAGCCAACCCAGCCAAAAGCCTCCTACAAACCTGTTTTCTTCTTTTCTTTTCCTACCCTTTTGTAGCCACAGGCAAGACTGCCTCAGATCTCATCTTTTAAGTGCTACAACCGATCCATTAAATGTCTTCTCGTGGACATTTTTTTCAGCTCCGAGGAGTAGAGTTGCTGAGTGAGAAAGGCATGAGCCGAGCTCTTGCTGCTGGGACTTCCTCCAGACCAGCTTGCAGTCCTAAGAAAAATGAGTTGGATGGTCTCAGCTCTGTCCCCAATGAGCAGCAGCAGTAGATCACTTTGCAAAAATGAGCCACGCGTAATTTGGCACCATTGACAGAAGACTCACTTGAAACAGCTCAGGGCCTTGCAGGCTTGAGATAATGTGCTGCTAAAATCACCTCTTGACCCTAGCCCAGGAGGTTCCTCCAGGTCACAAGGGAAGAGGGGGATAGCAGTCCACAGTGAGATACCTTGATAAATGTACAAGCCCCTACACGTGCAGCCTGGCACTCCTGCACCAGTGTGAGCTTCTCTGTTTATCACAGAAAGAAGAATATGTTTCCTGGGTTGTGTTAGAGGACTCCAGACTTCTCATTTTTGCTGTCTCTTGTTTTTTCCCCTCCAGTGCAGCGAGCCCACTGAAGTGAGCTGGTGGCCCTGACGGAGTGCAGAAGCAGGCTGCATGCATCTCCTTGTGTTGGAACTGGCAGAGAAAATCGGACACTGGGACAAACAACCATAAATCAGGACTGTCCTGATTAAATCAGGCATGGCTGGCAAGTAAGTTATTAGCCGCCTGTGAAACTAATTGTGATACTGATACACTCAATTTTGCTGTGTCTTTCAAACACCGGTTGTGATGGGAAACAGCTGTTAGAACCTCCCCCCCCCAAAAAAAAAGGAAAGGAGAGAAAGGGAAAAAAAAGATAGCAGGCTTACGATTCAGAATCATAATAAAGTCTGTCTTCTCTATTCCCTTGCACAAAAGCTCTTATATTCTTCTATTCTCCTCTAGACAATTACTCCCAGCAGGCAGGGTCACTTAGGATGAGCACTATTGCATTCAAAGTTCATCTACTGAAGGGGGGAAAAAGGCAGAGAAATAAGAAAAAGAAGAAAAAAATTTCTTCCCATTAATGTGTGAAAAAATGGCAGGTTTAAAATGAAATTCAGGTTAAAGAAAAAAAAATTGTCACATGACATCAGCAGGAAGAAAGATTTTATTCAGTGGTATTGTTTGACTGAAAACTTCCTTCACAATAACACCAATGCCAGGATAAAAAAACCCCAGTGTTTATTTGATGCCTGGATTGGGCAACTGTTATGAGCAGCTAGAAAAAAAGAGATGTTTTGAAATTTGTCAGAAGGAGAAAGGGCCTAATCCTGCTTTGATGAAAGGTGGTGGTGAGCCCTCCGCCAGCTCCCACGCTGACTGGCAGGCCGTGCTGCACTGGACACGGAGAGCTGGGCAGGAGCTGGCCGTGTGACCCCCTGTGCAGGCTGCAGTGAGAAGAGTGTGTGGTTTGGCCAGCTAAAACCTATTGCTGTCAGGAGTTTGCTCAGTCACTCAAGCCAGGGGCAGGTGTAGTGCTGTAGTAGTTGTAGTGTCTTAAAGATAGGAGCCGAGCAGGGTTTGTGGAGAGGTTATTACTGGGCTGAGAAACATAGCTCAAAAACCAGACAGGGTTTTGAGTGTACAGACCTTTCTTCGGGTCTGAAAAGGAATCAGTAAAGCCTAGCTTGAGGCCTGTTGCTTGGCTTAGCCTCAAGGAAGATTCCTGAGACCCAAACTCTGATTTTTTTTTCCCAGAAATAGGCTAGCATAAAGTGTTATCTCTCTTTGTACCCTTCTATCTACCATGATGACTACTCCCATCTGAAAAACACCTCTCATAAGGCAGAACATACCTGCATATACAATATGTGGAATTTGAAGATGCTTCCCTCATCAGAATATTAATTCTTGGTGATTCTGTGCTTTGGCTGAAGTCCCTGCAATGGGCCACTGTTAGAGATTAGACTCTTCCAGCATTTGGTTTGAATCTCTGTAGCCTCAGATACTTTATATCTCCTATTTTAGCTTCTTGTCACTTTTTCTTCTCGTCTTGTATCTATCTAGTCTGTCTTTCTACTGCTATTCATTTTTTTCCAAGTTATATTTTAGCTATAACGGTGGAGAGAAAATGACATGCATTAGCTAATAACAATATGACTGCACCATGAGTTTGGGAGAGATGGAAGGAAAAAACAAATCACTCATGTTTCAAGAATCTAACCCCATCCTCTCAGCTTCCACAGTAATATCTCTGGCTTCCTGTTTGCAAACCAGAAATGTTTATTTACAATGTCTTTCTAGACAGCTTTTCAATGTATAATGCTCATGTCATTACATAATGGGTCATAAATGATGTTGGTTGTCATAGAAAAACACAAAGTCATCAAATATTTTCTTGGTTTTTTGTTTGCCTTTTGTGGCAGGATTCAGAGTTGTCTGCAGTTGGGAAAAAGGTAAATCATCATCTTTCCAGTAATTCCAGCCCTGGTGTATTCAGCCTGTCAGGAGTTTATGAGTGAGGTGATCCTGATGCTGAACATTCTGGTTTGTTTTTTTTTTTTCCTCAGTGGCCCTGCTGTTTTAGGCAGCTCATCAGCTGTGTGCCCTGAGAAAGTCAGGCAAAGGCTTGCTTGTCCATGGTTTTGTGAGCAGAATTGGAACACTACAATAGAAATATGAAATACAAAACCCCCAACCATTTTTTTTTTTTCAAGTGTAAGGCTGAAATCTTACTGAATTACTGAATCAGATCCTGGAAGTTTCTACTATTCCCCATGACAATGGTTGTGGTTGAAGGTGTTTGTGCGTTTTTCTGATCTGAATTGTAGGGACATAATATGAGTGCAATTCTTTTTTGCAGTGTTGAGATGAAGCTGCCTGGTCTAGGTTCCCTTACCTGTAGCTATTGTGGGGACCAGAGAGATGTACATAATATGCCCAGAGGGTGCAGTCCTTATTCCTGAGTTAAACTAAGACCTGGTTCTCTCATAGACTTTGAGCTCTGCTGGATCCTTATGCCCTCTCTTTGTAGGGGCTTCAACTGGCAGCATTACAAATTGTTCCTTGTCTCAGAAACCTGTGAGGAGAAGGAAAGGAGCCCTTAACCCAGGATACTGGGTTGAAATTTTGCCTGCGATTACAACAGTGTGTATTGGACATAATTCCCCTGAAGCTGGTGGTGAAGCTGCTATTCTTCCCTCTGAACAAACCAATTCCTGTCTCTAAAAATAAGTGAATTAGAAAAGAAGTAAAGCTACCATTAATAAAATAAACGTGTTTATTTGGTAAGCATTGTATCCTGTGTATTAACTTCATTGATACCAGCTCTACCTAAATTCTTCTTGGTCTTATTAAGGAAAAGGCAGAATGATTTTGCATACTTCGGCTGAATCAGGAGACCTTTTTATTCTCTTCACCACAATAATGACAAATAAACCACTGTCAGGATAAAAGATATTGACAAAACATATCCGAACAAAAGACACACAAAACTTTCCACTTTCCACTTTCCACTTTCCACTTTTCACTTTTTTTATTATTTGGAAGGGCACTGAGAGTCATTTCTGAACTGCCTGAAATAGATGAGCCTTCTGGATCAGAAATGCAACTCCATTAATGTCAGACAATCTCTATCTTTTGTACATGCCACCTAGAGAGCTTATGGGTACCTATGCAGAAAGAAGGGGGTTTTATGACTAATTCTTATCAGCACCAGAGGTTATTTTCTGTGGTCCTCTGCATCAATGCACACTAGGGTGTTGGTGAGCACCCGATAAAATTCCCAGCCACACACAAGGAAATGCTGAACTAATAAACTGTTCTTTTAGTGAATTGCAGAGACCAAAGGCTTTATCTTCCCCTCTGAGGAAATATACAGCTGTCACAAGTAATATAGCTGAAAAAGTTTTCAGTTACTATGCAAGGTCATATTACCTGCATCTTTTGTTATCTAGGTGGGTGATGAAAAGTCATTGAGATCTATCAAAAGTGAGGCCTCAATTCAGCAAGGTGGCTAAGCAGGTAGCTGGCTTTGCTGGGACTCTCTGCCTGCCTTCAGCCAAATGTTTTAGCAGGCTGCTGAATTTGAAACTAAATTACAAGTAAAGCTCTTGAATACTGTCTTGGAACTTAGATATTCACACTTATAACCAGAAATTGTAAATTATGTCAATATTATGCAAAAGAGTAGGGTATGTGTGTGTTTGTGTGAGAGGAGAAAAACAATATATGTAGAATAGCATTAGGAGCAAACGCTCTTCTGCAACACTATGTGCATTTTGCACATCTACGTTGCATTTGTGTACTGTCTGAAGAAGCCTTCAGAGATGTACATTACATGAAACCACTACCCGTCCTCTGTGATGAATTTTTATTGCATAGATCCCACTGTGCTAGGAAAAAACCCAAATAAATCTAAAAGTACTAGCCCGGCTATGAGTTCCAAACACAGTTCTCATTTCAGGATCCTGGCATGCACTTGTAAAACATTTAAATACCTATTGGTGGATAAGAAAATCAATATACTTGTGAGGTGACTAAGTAACAAAATATATTAGAATTGATGTTACAATTAGGAAAAAAAGAAATAAATTGTTTTTCTGCTCATTAATATCTGGATAAATATTTATGAATATATAAGACAAGCAAACACTGCCAGCACTAGATCTTTATTATGCCAGGCATGGGAATAATTCAAGCATTTAGGCAGCTGCAGGTTGAACTTAACCCCACTGGCTGCTCAGCTGAATTTGATCTGGCCCCAGGAAGACGTTGCTTTGGAGGTGGCTTAGGTTTTGTGGTTTCTGTGCAGTTTTTGTTTGAAAGAAAAGGAGTGAGACAGTCTGCAGCTAACAGGCTCCTGACAGTGAGCTGTGTTTGCCTTGACAGATGTGTGCTGGGCAGAGCGATGCTCAGGGTAGAGTTGTCTGCTCCCTAATGGAGGGGTCACCCAGATAGGAAAGATTTGCAGGAGTTTTGTTTGCAGGGTTGGCCAGGGAGTTATTTCCAGCCTGGAAGCAGCGGCAGGCACTCCCTTAGGAAAGGTTTTCTACTGAGGTCTCATTTTTGTCCCTTCTGTTTCTCATCAAAGCCTTCAGATCCAGGCCCCTCAGTGCACAAGGTGCGTATGAACCCTTTCACCCAGGGCTGTGTGCAAGCCTGCTTGCTCCTTGCAGGGTGGTCATCTTTTCACAGAGGGTGAACCCTGCTTGTTTTCCCAATACACAGACAAACTGGACATTCTGCTGTCCAGTGAGGTGGCTTTTGTGGACTATTACGGAAGGACTATTTATACAGTGCTGTCCTATATGTGCGTAGCTGGGAGAGAAGGGGTCACAAAGAAGAACTGGGGTGATCTGACCACCCACAGCCATTTCTCTTCCTGGTGAGCATGAGCCTGATATTCACCTTTTTTTCTTTTTTATTTTTTTTAAGAGGGAAAAAGAGTGATGGCTTCATTATGTTCAGGCAATTGTTGTAGCCCTGGTCTCTAGTTCAGGATGCGAACCAGAACAATAGGTGTTTTGGAACCTGAGAAGAAAGCCAGCTGGATGACGTGGCTCAAAATGTAATTTTGTAGGGGCACGCATCAATATTGTGACTACGACGCTGCACGGATATTACGCAGGCAGCCTTAATACGCTCGTATGGCATCCGGATTGACAAGACAGACCATGATGGCTCCAAAGGGTCAATAAAACACGCGCCATGAAGGACTTACACAATAGACAGTAATGGCTTCTTTGGAGCTGTTACGGTCTATTGGGTCAATAATAATCCACTTTTTAAAGAGTGCCAAAATATGAATTTACACAACAGGCCGTAATGGCTCCTGATCTATCAGATAAACGATATGAATTATCGGCATTAGAGCCCACACTGCAACTCACGTTTACCTATTAGAGTGGATAGAATAAATATTATATGCTTCAAAATGTACTTTCATATTCAAAGATCTGATTTCTTAAAAACATCTGTGGGGGAAAAAAAAAGAGAAAAGCCCAAACTCCAATCATTAGACCTGTAGAATAAACAGCATAAATCAAGAAATTTAAACCTGAGACTGTCTCTAGAAGCTTACTGTAGGTTTTCACTCTATGTTATTTTTAATTAAATGTTGAAGCAGCATTTGCCATGTATATTTAATTTTTTAGTTATTTATTTTTCTGCTCAGGTTTGTCTGTGAACATTTTCCCATACTAATAACCTTTACAATGCAATTGCGTCTTTTCTCCTGTATTAAGAGTTAGTTACCTGAGTAATGGTTTGCAGGATCCAGGCTGCATGTTATACAAACAGGCTTGGTCTGAATATATGCATTCAAGACCAAAAATCTGTTTAAATAACATATGTTCTGTTTGTGGCCACCTATCTGTTTCTATCAAGGAAGATAAAAGTCCTTGTCTACTCTGCTTTAGCTGCACAATCAAGACAGAAACCCTCAACTGATGTTTGCCAGCAGGTGGTGACACACAGCAACAAGCTCCAATGGCAGCAACATTTCCTTGCAAAACTTGGAGAAAATCCAGGTTTCAGGAAAAAGAAATATGCCTTCAGTTTGGAAAGAAATAATGATGAATGTCCATCACCAACACATGCGATGATTTAGTCTCATTGCATGGCAAGAAGAAGTATGTTCAGTCCACAGCAGGTCAAAAGTTTTCCTTGCTGTTTCTCTGCATTTCCTTCTTGTTATTATGAAACATTTGGCTTGGCTGTGAAATATACTTTTAATTAAAAGATAGGAAAATCATAGTAAGACAGCAGCAGCAGAGAGCTGCTAGAAAGCCTGCTGTCTTAGCTCTCATAATAAACATAACGCGAAGGATTGGTGCGCACAAAGTCTGAAGTGTTGTGGTGAGAATATGTATACAGTGATTTGTCCAAGTCCTTTCAAAGAGAAGTGTAAATAGTGTTTTCTGCTTGTCTGTGATTCCCCCATGCTTTTTAAAACTTCATGTGTTTTCCTTCCTGGTCTCACACCCAGGTAAACTTGTTTGAAAAATCTGCTGCTTATACTAAACACCACTACTGAGTTTATAGTAGCTGAGTGGGCAAATAATTCTTCTGTAATAGACAAGAAAAAAATTAGTACAGAATAGTGGCTGGATCTGTCACCTTTGATTTCCATCATCCTGTATTTTCCAGGTGTTTAGAATTCCTTGGATTTCATGCATACATTTTGTACATGTTACTCTACTTTAAACAACATGCCCTTGAAAAGAAATTGGGGTGCTCACAGCATTTGAAGTGAAATACTTTAATAGAGGAAAATACAAGCCTAATCCTGCTTAGCAAGGAGCTGAGAACAGGATGAAAATATAAAAATACCGAGATTTTTTTCACCTCTTTGCAGTGTCTGTTTCCTCCAAGTATCTACCATCTACAATATTGACTGGTTTATCAGGAAGCAGGTATCTCTATCAGTCTATCTTGAATTGTCATCCAACAGGAGATTAAACACTGCCTGCCTCCTTCTTGTGATTTTCAGTCTTCACATTGCAAAGTTTTCAATCAAATTTCAGTGGTGTACATTTAGCTTAGAGAACTCGTGGTACTTATCTTCCCAAAGCAGGTGATTTAGACCATGTTTACCTTGTACAGTTCCAAGATATCTTTCTGCAAGCCTGTCCACATCTCAGGCCTTGAAAAAATTCCTAAGTTAGGGTGGGTTTTTTTACTTTTCTCTGTTTCACTTTTTCTGTCCCTCCACAGGCAGGCTCTACCAGCCAAACAACACCGTAACAGCACAAGTCCTGAAGACGACATGTGCCAGTTTCTTGAAGAGTTATATCAATGTAGCAACTTTCTGTTGTTAGATTTTTTTTAAAACAAAAGCAACGTGGTGACTTACAGCCTTGTTCTGAGAAGCTTCCTCCTTAGTAATCTCTTCAGTGCACTTATCTCAGTGTGGTTTCACCCCACGAATCTGCTCCAGCCCAGGAGGATGTCAGCTGGGTGCTCATCTTGGTTTGCATCAGATACCTGAGGAAGCTGTGAGCTTGGAGGTATCCTGTAAAATAAACTACTACTCCATTTGTAAGGAATCCAGTGTGAGCAAGCTGATGCTGAAAAAAAGGCTTCTCTGCCAATTAGCATATTTTCCGCATAGGATTTTGATAAACAGACTAACTAGAATTTGAATAAGCATAAACTTGAGATTAAAAAATGCTGGAAAGGCAATTCAAAACAATCACAAATGCCAGGCTAGATTTTTGTGGTTTATTCTCCATGCAAAGGAGCTAGAATATAGTGTAACTTAGAGTGACTCTGCTAAGGTGAAGGAATGAAGAATTGGAAATTATAGTTAGAGACCTAATTGGTCTCTCGCCACCTAATACTTTGAAAAAACTGGCACATAGCAGGGCGAGGTCTGGGAGCAAGATCTGTCCACCTAATCTGGCCACTTAGAACTGCATAAAAATACTGTAGAGGGGTAAAATGGTCCACAGACCAGTATAGACCATGTTTCTGTCTGCAAAAGCAACTGAGAGTGCAAGTATAGTTCCAGAAGGTCAGAGGTTGCCTTTCAAGGACTTTCTGCTCAGAGTGAGAGGACCATGTTCACAATCTTTGGTATGGGGCTGCTCAGCTAGGTGCTCCAAGACACCCAGGCAACATTGTGAGCCGGGGGCTGGCATTTGGGATGGATGAGTCTCCATAGTGTGACACAGCCTGGCTCCATCTGAGCCCTTGCCCTAAGGGTGGGATGAATACAAGAAATGCAGGTCTGGATACAGTCTTTACAAACAGAGCAGGAGTTTAATCCTGAACTCCTTCTTATTCTAGAAGACCCGAGAGGCTGTTACAGTAATTTGATGCCAGCTGGGAAGAGGCAAACACCTCCCAAGTCAGTGCTTTGGCCAACAGCCTGATGACAACAGAGGGTTCCCATCAGGCAAGAGAAATAATCCAGAGGGCGATACCCACTAGAGTTCATCTGCTTCATGCTGTCAGGGCAGCGTGAAAGAGAGTGAAGTGACAGGCGAGTTGGCCCAGCTGCTTCTTCATGAATATCTGAGATTCTTGCCTAGTGTAAGTGGAAACTATATGAACACATCAAAGAGGAAAAGACACTGAAAACTGAAAGGCCTAGATGATTTTTAAAATAGTGAATTTGGCTCAATCTAATTAACTTCCTTCATATGTGAAATGGACTAGATTGAGACGGTAGGAGTGAAAGAAAATTGCTTTGTTGTTTAATGTGGAAGTTATTTTGCCTGTGTTTTTTTGCTTCTTCCTTCCCTTTTCACAAGTACAAGCAAGCAAAAGTGCCTGGGGCCAGGCTGCAGGGTGAGGACTATGGTACAGTCACACTTAGGCATCAGCTTGGCTGAACTCTGCTCAGGGGTACCTTGTTGGCAGGGGTCCATGGACAGGGTGAATGAGTGTAAAATGCTGATGTTTATGGCCCCATCAGCTCAAAAGAGAGCACAAGGTGTGAGCTGATACACAAGATGTAGATTCCCACGGCTTTTAAAAGTACTGCCTTCCCCTTATCTGAAAGTTTCTCCATATTGAACCAAAGTCCTGCTGGCAGGATTGTAATCTCAGAGTTTGGGAAGTGATGCAGATGTTTTTGGTTCCAAAAGCCAAAAGTATACGACTGTGGAAAAATAAAAATGATTCTTTGTCACCCTGTGCTCTCACCTGATAATGTTACAGAAGCAGAGCCCAGGGCAGTAGAGATGCTTCCTCCATCAGATGGGATGGATGGGTTGTGCAAGACAGACCTGGAGGAAGTACTGGGGCACTGAGAATTTCTTGGGAGGGAAAATGAGGAGAGAGCAGATTCTGTGAGTTGGGAGAGGTCTGCTGTGGACTGGCACAAAAGAAAAAGGTGACAGATATCAAGAGAGGAGTAATAGTATATGATATGCATGGCAGAGGCAAATTTTGACATTTTTAAGTGCTTGCTGTGCATCTTTGATTTATTTTAATATTCGTGTATATGTATGAATGGAATGAAGACAAAGTTAAATTAGTAAGTTGATATTCTAGCCCTATCATTGGCATAGAGGAATATTGGATATGTGACCCCTTTAATATGCTTAGACCAGTAGATGGATGTGATTTCTGTTGTTAGGATGTGTCTGAGAGCAAAAGTTTAAGAAATCTGTGATTTGGGCTACTGTTTTTGTTTTTTTTTTCCTGCTTATTCTCTATGTTAAACAGGACGTTTTCCATATAAACAGAAATTTTTGTGGTTACCAATTTATCTCTCAATAGTAGCATTATTACCAAAGTCCTCAAGCTCAAACCATTTCAAGTCACATCAAAATGCTAACAGCAACATTTCCCAGCTCCTGCTGCAACTGAGCACACTGGGCAGGTGAGGGACACAGGGATTTCACTGATTCCATGGAACTACAAAACCTCAGCTCACATACAAGCACCAAAGAGAAATGCTGAGAGAGGGAGGAAGAGAGGGAAGGAAGGAAGGATATGAGCCCTAATGTGCAGAGCCAGCAGTAAGGACCAACAGTTTGTAGCAGTTTTCCTAAATTTTGGATGAAAGGAACATATTTAGCAGGCTTTGTTTCATTTGTGTTGAATTCTGCAATTGAGATTTCTAGTGCTTCAGAAAATGCATTTGAAGGTGGCTGAGATATTTCAGTTTGACAAATAAACTAAGATGTGGTTACTTTCTCAGTATGTTTTGTGTCATGGTGCTAATTTCCCATTCACTTGATTGGGATGCAATGATTTCACGACAATGTCAGTGCAGGTCTATGGAAAAGACATTATGGTGTCAAAATGAAATGAAACAATGTTAATTTGTCTATGGAAACGGTGTTCCCCTGCCAAATTGAAACATAACCCTCAGCTCAGCCACCTTGAGACTTGGCACTCCTGCGCTATCAAAGGACCCCGCCGCACTGGGTGATTTTACAGCGGTGCACTGGGAAACTACAAATCTGGATTAAATATTAGAGGAGGTAAGACAATTTGTTTTGTTCTGTGAAACCACAACTGTATAGCATTTCCTAGTGTTACAAGGGCCTTCCACATGTGCTGTAGTACCTAAAGCCCAGGGAGAGGGTGGGAATTGAGGGGAGAAAAAGCACTTTTGCAACATTTACTCAGATTTCTTTTGGCTTCCATTGGCTCTCAGCACATCTCATTCCTAGTGTTATATTAGTGGATCTCTTTTAGGCAAAAAACAGTTAGATTTTACAGTGTTTAAAGCCCCTAACAAACATCTGGGACACTAGGACTGAAATTAAGCAGTACTCCAAATCCAGTTCGGGTTTTAATTCCACCAGGATGTTGCATTTCTAGTAAAACAAAAATCTGAACCTATACCAGAATCCAAAGTGTAAGGAATACAATAATGAAAAAGAATAACAAGTAAGCCAAAATCAAAAGACAGGGGCTGATAGAGGAAAGAAACAATAGGTAAAGGGATATAGAAAATATAAATAAATATTTTCTCTGTTGTTGAGGTCTATGGAGTGATAGAATCTACTTATCAATCACAGTTTGTCTTTTGTTTTACGTTCCTGGGCAGTATGACCACCTTTGAGTAAGGGTGATCTTTGATCTCCTGCCCTGGGGCAAGCACCAGCAGATGTTCTTTTGTTCTCCTCTCTATATTCAGTGTCCCTCACCTCCTAAAGCTGAAGTGTGCTCCCCAAAACTGACAGGTGTTTCTCTGTTTGATTGCGAAAAGATGGATTTAGGCTAAATGTGACCTGAAACCTTCAAAGTGGAAGGGCCTCCCAGCATGCTTGCAAACTGGTGCAAGGGAAGGCTGTTGTAACATCTGCGCTTCTGAGAATATTAGCAAATCACACACAGATGTCAAGAAGAAATAGGCTTGGCCAGTCTGTTAGGAGGCAATCTAGCACCCTCTTTCATCCTGGGTGAACTTCTGGGGTGATTCTGTTTGCTGAGCTTCTCGGTGATTTTTTTTTTTTCCTTATTTGTCAGATGGGTGTAATGGCACTCCCCTGCCTTTTAGAGACATTAGGGGGAAGAAATAAATTACAGGTTTTGTGGTGTCTGAGCAGTAGTATAAGAAAGTCATGTGAATACATATGGCATCATGAGCCGGGCTGGGTGGAAAGGCTAATCACATGAGCACTATATCTTAAGGAAGCTAATCCTTTCTTTACCTGTGCCTCAGCTGGCATAAAACTCTGACACTGGCTAATGAAAGCAATAAAGCTATCCAATCTTATTGATGGCTATGGAGATTTCTTGGACATGAAGAGCTCTGTGTTCTTCTCTTGTATATTGATAAAGTTGTCTTTGGGCTGTGCACAGCATTTCTAGACATTCACTGAAGTCCCAGAGCTACAGGCCCTCCTGAGAGTCCAATTATTGCTTCAATCTTATCATGTGAGTGGTGCACATTCCCTTTTTTGCATAAAGGTCCTTCCACCTTTCATCATCCCTCAGATAGGAGGCATGAATTTGTTGAATCTGGTGGATATGGTCATGCCAGTCATTTCCTGGAAGATGCCAAGTCCTCTCCTCAACTTTGAGAGGCAGACTGAGCATGGGCATTAACGTTCATACAAATATTTAATGCTCAATTGTCTTGCACAGGCTTTCATGCACCAAAATATGAGTGGTATTGCTGCTCCAGGGCAGGATGGCATGACAATCTTCCCCCATCCCACATCCACATCCTCCTTCTCTCTCCAAGTGGTATCCATCAAATCGCTGTTGAGGACTCCCTGTAACTTCTCCATGTGTTGCATGCTGCTCCAGTCATAATTTTTCACAGAGATTCCCAGGCTATTTGAATGCCTAAGAGGAAGCTTTTGGCTCTTCAGGCGCCATTTACACATTGTTTTGAAGTAGCTCATATTGCACTAGTTATAATTGTTAAGATGTGCAACACACAGCTGCAATGTGCAATCCAACTTCAGATTTATTGGGAAGAGCTACAACATGAAATATTGCAGACCTCCCAGCTTGTTTCAAGCAGCTAAGAAAAATAATTGAAATATCCTGCTATACAGGTTGGGATTAAAATACAGGAATCATTTCTGCTAAATGAGGAAGGCAAATTCACCATATTTTAAGCATGCTTTATTCAATGTGAAGCACACCCTCAAAACTGTTTTTTTTTGTTAAAAGACAGGAGGATTTCTTCCTTCACAAAGCTTTTTGTCTCCCTCTCTCTCCCCTCCCCACACATACATGCTCGGGCAAACACGCACACAAACACACGCCTTCTCTTTCTCTGGGTGTGAAGCATGGTGGACATCTGGTTTCCAGGCTCAGTCTTCATGCCCAGAGACAAAGAACAACGTCATTGTTTGAATATGTTCTTTAGAGGTTGACATTTGGGGAATTTATCCTCCAACAAGTGAGACAATTCCAACACTTTTGTGCACTGTGTAAACCACAGATTAATTGCACAAATTATATTAATTATCCTAAATTTTTTTGGGTAATGTTTGCCCTGTCAGCACTGTAATTGAGACGACTGGGCACATGGAAAGCCTGCTTGTGGCAAGCAATAATCCATGATGCAGATGGGGAGGCAATTTGCATCTACCTCTGCTTAGAATAAGTCTTGCAAGGACTGTAGTCTGCAAGTGGAATAGGTAATTTGAGACTTTGAGCAAAACAAAAAAAGGAATGAGATACAGTTTTCCACAATATTATGTAATATGGAGGGTGTGTAGCTGTCTTCCAGATGCCAGGTGGACTTCCAGTGTGTGTGTGTGTGTGATGGTGGGGGAAAATATTAAAGTTACAGGTTTCAGTGCTTCAGCAAATAAACTCTTCATTGCTTGTGAAATCAACACAGTAGTAAGGGGAAAAAAACCCCAAACTTTTAATGGATTTGTGTCCACATCAGCTGAACTTGTACTGTCTGTGGTTTGGACCAAGTGGTGGTGCCTCACAGGGTGCATCCCACTGTTCACGTCAAACCTGCCTTGTCATTTCGAAAAGGTGTTAGTGCAATATCCGGATTTGTGATGAAAGACATCAGATCAATGACCCAGAGTATTCCTTTACATCAACAAACAGAAGCAAAATATCTGTAACAGTGGAATAATGTCTTAGTGGTTATGTTTAAAGTGCTGAGAACTACAAACATTTAGGATTCACAGGCAATCACATCTCTTCTCCTTTCACTGAGATGGAAACCAGAACAGAGGATGGTGAAGGCTGACACCCACTTGAGTTCAGAGGCTTCTGAGCAAGCTGCAGTTCTCACTTCACATAAGCACGGTGTGGCATTGTGTTAGCAATCCCTACTTGCTTTGAGGTAAGGGCAAATCCAAACACTGAGGCTGATTTAGCCATGAAATGTGCCATTGTTATTTAATTTTTTAATTTTTTCTTTCCCAGAGACCCCTAAATACTCCAGTGTTTCCAGAAAGACTTAAATACGGACAAGAAGATTTTAACATAGGTTTATTTCTGGACCTTCCAAAAATTTCATTCAGAATTTCCCAAGTCTATATAAGTGCTCAGAGTCACTGGAATGGGCTTGTTGCCAAAGGTAACCCATTGGTGTTGGGGGAGGGGTGGGGTGTTGGTAGTTATTCAGTACAGTTTGTGTCAATTAGGCATTTGGGGAATCAGTACAGTCTCTGACTTAGGTCGAGAATTCCCTTTAGCAAGATACTTGAGTAGTGAAGGAACTCAGGCTTGGAGCTCTGGAAGACATGGAGCAGAGTGCAGGACAGAAAAGGACTGCAAATGTCTAAACCAGACAAGATTTGTGTCCAAAGGAGAAATTCCATTGCGCCTCCACATACTTTTAAAGTGAGGGGCAAGTGAAAACTTGATTTTGTTACAGTGAAAAGAAAAATTCCCATTGTGTTCAACAGGGCTGGGATTTCATCCAAGACCTCCACATCATTCTAAGACACTCATCTAGCTCACATTTAATCTTTTAGAAAGAGTATTCTGTTTCCAGAAATTATCAGCGTTTTCTAATTTTCTGACTTCATCATCTGCAATGCTCCTGTCATGACTTCTTTTTATACAACACATTTTTGTTCTTTATTTTTTCTTTCAATCTTCCAAATATCATTGTTATGCCCCCAAAGATAAAAGATTCATAGCATAAGGTAAAAACAACTACTTGCAAATAATAGATACATGCTTTTTGATAAGCTTTTAGTACTTAATAAAATACCTGGATAAAATCTGGAAGATGAAGAAATACCAGCTATGTTCTTGGTTTGACTTGGGACAGGATTTCACCCCACATTTTTATGAGGAATATTTAGCATACAGACATTCCACCCCCTTGTATATACACACACCCATATATTTCAAAGCAAGAACAGAAGGCAACGCAAAAGTAGCTGCCACCACGCACAAGATAATTCTTTCAAACATCTCTCAGCATTCTAAACCATAATCTAAACTTATGTCCACATAACAAATAACAGCCCTTTGAAATGAACTGAGAAACTGTAAAGCCATTAAGAAAATGTGCCATTAAGAAAAGGATTTCAGCATTTCCTATGAAAAAGGTTCCCAATGTATGTATTTCCACATGTTCAGAGAAATGATTAAAGTGTTTATAGCTTTTGTAATTGGTCTCTCTCAATTTAAAAATATAGGCTTTTTTTAGCGTTACATTTCTCTGCCGCTCTTTGTCTAGAATAACATTAATGAAGTCCCATTTTCTAAGTTGCCGAAGGTAGGAAATAGGGAAGTGATGTGTTTAAGAGAACACGTTCTCGAAGCACGCCGTCTGTCTGCCCGTACTCCAGCGAGCGCGGCCCCCCGTTAATGTGTCCATTAGCCACAGCGCGCTCCTGCGGGCTCTGGGGCTGCCATGCTCCACGTGATGCTGGAGCGCATATGGCAGCAGGGAAAGGGGGCTCATCCTCTCTTTCAGAGCACCCTCTGCATGCTGCTGCCAGAGACAGGGTGTTTGGAGGAAGACACGGAATGTTTTTACCTTGCTTGGGTCCGGTCAAGGGTGGTCAGCACCCTGAGAAGGCCAAGCTCCATCACCAAATCCCCAAAAGCAGCGAAAAGAAGGAGGGTGCTGCTAAAGCAGTCCCTTTCCAAAATGTATCCAGCCCTTTCTATGAAAGCTTTAGCTCTTCCCTGGTAAATGCTATAAACATACTGGCTACACTGATAGAAACCACATGCATGGCCTTGTGTTCAATGAGTGAATGAATCAGTTACAGCTTGGTCCTGGAGGCCAAAGCCACTTTCATCACCTACAGATCATGGCTTTTGGAGTGGTTTGTGGCTCCTTTAGGTTAGTCCAGAAGAAAAAGAGAAAGATTTTCACCCAGATTCCAGATGAATACATTCGTTTTAAAGATAAGGATATATGCATAGATATAATTTTTTTTTTAGGTAGCAACTGTCAATCAGGTCACATGCAAATTTTTTCATTCTATTATTTTCTTTTATCCTGTTAATATAAAGCTTTAGGTTTTGTTCCATTTGTAAAAGCATATATCAAATGTTTTGTTATTTCTTTTCATAGTACCCCAGGAGAGGGTGTTTTACCTTTCCTTTTGTAAATTATCTTAAGTAGAAATTGTCAGTCTGGAATTGACAGGTATTTGTTACAGAAAACAAGGCATTGTTCCCACTTTGCTTCATCCACCAACACAGGTGCTGCTGTCATATGTCACAACAATGGGGAAACTTATTAAACTATAAAGAGCAATAATACTATAGTATAAAGATGTGAGGATGAAAAAGTCTTAGGATGTGTTTGCTGGCTGGAGGTAGGAAATCCTATCTTTGGTGTAGCTGATCTGGCAATGCTCTGACACTCCCACAAATCTCTTCTCTCTTGGCTTCCTCTTCCAGGAATGCCCTTATAAACTATTGACATTCCCCCTCTCCCCCTCCCCAAAGCTATCAAATAACAGTAGGACAGAGGCATAACTCGATCATTGGGGTTGTTCCTCACCTGTTGAGTTGCTGAAGGAGAAAGGACATGGATTTTGTTGGAGCCAGGATTACTCTCATCTAATTACAGAAAGTCTGGGCCAGTTGCTGGATTATATTGTGGAATGTGTTGTGACTGATGCAAATATCCACAGGCAATTCTTCTGTAAAAGGCTGGCCTAGATACAGGGAAATTCCTAAGTAACTTGCTAAAGAGTCCCTGTTTTTGTGAGCCTGTCAAAGGAGGCGACAGTGGTCTTCGCTGGTCTGGTAGTGCTGCTGACCCTGGGCTGTGGCACTGCTGGCTGGAGAGAGCTTTAGTCTAGAAAAGGCCTGAGCTGCAGAATCTGGGACAGGATTCAACTCACATCACCCGAATTTGGGGTTGAATGTGATCAAATTAGAGCACTGCCATCCTCTGACTGGCAGCAAATCAAATGAGTTCTTTGGGCTTTTTTCCTTTGCCACAAAGAACAACAGGAACAAATGCTGGGAGAGGAGAGAAAGAAGTGACATCATCAGTGGAAAAGTTTTTTTTTTTTTTCCTGCCTGAAGGACTGTTTTGATTTCCAACTACATCTCAGGTAAGAATGAAACATGATATTAAATTTAATGCACCAGCTGAGTGCAAATGGAAATACTTGCAGTTGAAGAGAGGAAGAGAACACTATGCTACATTTTTGATATCTTTCTGATATTTGTAGAGACCAAGCAGCTCCTGGCCTAGCTTCAAGTTGCTGAAACATTGGTCCAGTAATTTTAATTGTCTCAGTCTCGGTGGGACCATGGCAGTGGCTGAGGTTATAAGGAATACTCTGTAAGCTTCCACTACTTCCACCCTCTGTACTCTAGCCCTTCCCCTAAACCCCATCTTTCCTTTTCTGTGGTATGGGAGAGCTGGTGATTTGAAGCCAGCTACATATGCTTTATGTTTCCTGAAGATTAAAACCCATGTGTAATACTCCATAGTCTGTCAACAGCCAGCTTGGGAAAGAGACCAAGGACTAGAAAGCCAAAACCAGACTGTTAGATCAATCATGGCCAAGATGTGCTTCTCACTTATAATAGCTAAAAGAAAACCAGCCAGGCAAGAAGTTTGTCCTTTGCAATGTTGGAAGACTGCTGCCCCCCATCCTGTGTCTGATTCTCTGTGTGTCAGACTATACACAAATCTGCAAGAGAAGATATTGCTTGTGTGTTTAAAATACTTCTGCCATCAGACAGGGAGAAGACTTCTGTCTACAGTAAGTATCCAGGCTTGGGGTAAGTAGCCAATGATTTGTGTTCCCTTTGCTTTTTTCTTTTCTTTTTTTTTTTTTTTTTCTTTTCCTTGGGGTAGTATTAAATAGTACTCTGAAACTATCTGCTTGTACAGATCTGAACAAAGTTGTATGTGTTCCCAAACACTAAAACCAAGTTGTTGAGACACATCCTCAGAGACAGAGGATCTTTTTTGTTGTTGTCCAAGAATGTCTTATTTAAAATGGCATTCCTTGTAAAGATGCAAATGCTATTTCTTTTAAAATGTACCAGTACTGAGAATAAAGCAAGCAAAAGAGGAAATTAAAACAGTGACAAGAGAAGGAGGTCTGGCAAGTTGGCTTTCAACCAAATGACCTCTTGATAGATCAGCTGGGAGCCAGGAATGCATGAGATTACCATGAGCTAGAAAGATTTATAGTTCTTTGTTTGGTCTCTTGGTAAATTTTCACGTATAGTCAGCTATATGATGGGCAATGATAGGGGAGAATGGCGGGCAAAAGCAATCCATAACCCCAAATATTTATTGTGTTTCCACAAACAAACATGAAAGGAAGGAACTAATTAAAGATTTAGAGCATTTGTTTATTTCAATTAACAACAAACACCCTTATAAAGGAAACATTTTGCATAGCCCCCCCAGATCTAGCTCTCTCAGGAGAAGCTGTTTGCAGGCTGTAAATTTAGCTCCAATTGCATTAGGCATGTGCAAGTAACACAAGAAACTCTCTGTCATGGGAATGGGTGTCTGGGTTTCTGCAATCACTACACAACCTTTCCTGAGCTGACCACCTGCAGAGGGAACATGTCTCTGTGGGGATGCACGGTGGACTGCATTAGCTAAACACATCCTCAGATTGTGCCAGAGTTTCTCAGAAATTTTGCAGCTCTTGCAATTTCATCTCCAGAAATTTAAATGAGTATTTCTATTTTCTCATCATCCAGGTGATCAGGAACATCTGAGCATTTTTAGTTTATGTTATCCAGATGAAAAACAAATATGATGGTGCATTAGATCAAGGACACTAAAATATAAAAGCAAACAGATTACAAAACTTAATTTATGAAGAACTCTGAAATTAATAGGTAGTGCTATCAACTGATTGTTATGTAGTGGTTGTTACACCCAAGTGTATCCTGAAACGACTGACCAGTAGACTGAATCCAGAAAGATGGAATGACCCCAGATATGTAAACCTTGTTAAATAGCAAAGCACACAGTTTTATATTGAATTGCAAATCCTTTTTGCTAATAATGGGACCCCAGAATTTTGAAAAAAAAACCCAAACAAACAACAAACCACCTTTAAGCACAAGTAACAAAGTAAAGATTCTAGCAACACTTTGGTTTTAAAACGTAATTATTTGCTTCTTTTCCCTATGCAGTGTATAAGCCATATGTGCCTGTAGTATGTTCACTGCATTAGTTCATTATTATTACTTATTTATTTATTTTTATCCAATTAAGTTGTGTCCTTGTCTTTTTTCTAGGTAAAAATATATAAATAATCTTCCCCAGGACAATATCATGTGAAGCACCATAATGTTGGTGTCTGTAATGTATCATTTAGTAGAGTCTTTGCATGCTAACTTATTCTCCCTTTCTGTTAAACCAATGAATTATATTCTCTCAGTAATTTATTCAATTGTCAAAACTGAATGTTAAGGAACCTGGAGGTTTGACTTAAACTTATAATAGAATTTAAAGGGCAAGTATTCAAAATTCAGCTTCAAGGTGTGGACCTTTTGCACAACCTTACAAGTGCTTTCTGAGTGTTATCATTTTGTCAGTACAATTCTGACCTGATTTGCATTCTTCACATTTCTCTCTTTAACAGGTTGGAGTTTGCACATTTAAGTTGCAAGTTACTACAGGCAGCAGTTGATTTGAAGATACCTTGCAAATGCAAAATAGACACCTTTTGCTGAATGTTCAGCTTTGAAACAAGTGGAGGACCAATAAGACAGAAAGGCTTTGCAAACAGAAATGTCATGACCTATGGCTTGGGGAAAAGTTTTCAAAAAATACCACTAATTTCTGATATTGTCAATTTTTTAGAGTTCTATTTCTGATTGGGAGATGTTGAATTTAAAAAATAATTTTGAGAAGTCCAAAAGGAGAATATGAAAACACTAATTTGTGGGAACTGAATGACCCAGTGAGTTAGGCAGCTTTGGTTGCTCTCTTCACCGATTCCTGGAAAATTCTGCATGAAGGAAACCATTCATTTCTAAGGAATTTGGAAATATAAGAAATTAGAAGTTTAGAGGATGGTGAAGGCCTTCCCACACAGGAGAGTGCAGCCATAAATATTCAGGAATATGAAGCTCATCTTAAAGCTCATTACATAATTCCAAGCTAGAAAGAAAACTAACTTCTGTATTTTTAGTCTGACACTGTGCACAACCACATACTGTATTTTTATCTAACAAGAACGAGTCCATCAAGTATAAATGTAACATGTACAATGATCCTTCATTCTAGCTCTAACACAGATGGTTATCCCTATAACAAATAAGTAAGAAGGCTCAGAATCGAGAAAGGATAAGAAAAATTATAACCAAGAGAAAAAAAGCCCCTGTGCAGATGATCTGGTGAGACACTACTTGATCCAACTCCCCTTAAGACCTCATATCTCAAAATCACAGTGGGAGAGTAGGGCCTAGGAGCATTTACTGGGGAATACAAATATGGATAACTGCAACTCCAAACTACCTGTTAAACACAGTCATATAGTATTCTGTCAGGGAGGTTCAGGGCAGTTTGGAGCATTTTGCTCTGCAATATACTCTCCAGCTTCCTCTGGAGCCCTCAAAGTCGATCTCTTCCAGTTCCTTTGAACATCTTGAACTCTTGAAAATTTTTTTTTTTTTTAAAATATAGTTGCTCTTTATGGTAATGTTTGTGCTAGGAATAAAAGAAGAACAGCTTCCCTACTTTTATAAATTTGGACATCTTACTATTTGTTTTCCTTCTGCACTGAAACATTTCTGAGAGGTAGTTTTATGTTGGACCTGCCAATGCTGGCAAGCCTGTGCTGTTGGTGCAACAGCAGAATCAAGAAAACAGAGGTTAAAGTCTACACCCTGTCACTGTTCCTTCACATGCTTTTAATTCTTCTCCATTCATCCCATAACTTTGTAGTGTTCTCATCACCAGAATCATTAGTGTTTATTCCTACTGGTCCATGAATGTCGTTAAGAGAAAATGAGATGAAAATATTAACATCTTTTTGGATTGTGTTGGGGGAATCAGATAAATGTAAAGGAATGCTGCATGAGAAGTCCTGTATTCTAAGCCAGGTCTGTAAACTCACAGATTCACCATAATCCCTTCCTCGACTTCAAAGTATTTAAGGCAAATCCAGAAACCTTGTCAGCTCCTACAGATTATCACAGTGGGCTACAAGACAGGTGCATAGTTAAAGCACTTCCTGAGCTTCTGGACAATCCAGTCCTGTCCTTTGTTGCCAACTTGTGGGGTGCCCTTACACAGGTTATTTAAAAGATACTTTTCAAAGGCTTGCCTGGAAACGTGGTGACAGAGAAAGGTATTCATCCGGGAATGCTTAGAATAAGTCAACTGGAGTCAGGATTATTAAATTCTCCTGCTGTCAGTGGCTTGCAATGCATAACTTGCACTTATTTGAGTAAGCCGCTCTGTTGTGGCCTCTGTTTATATTCTGGTCTTCTGAACCTTCAAGACTTTCATTATGCAAGTTTCATAACATTTAAAAGGTAAATTAGTGATAAATATGTCCATACTTAATAATGTTGAAGTAATATCTTCACCAAGCTGCAAAGATTGCAAGGATAATTCAATCTATAGATTTACAAATAATTTATTCAGTTTTTATTTTAACTAGTTTTGCTGTTTGAATGAATTAAACAGCTGGCAGTTTGCCTGTCTGTTCATTGCTCTGCTCCTTTCTCTCCCATTTCTAATGTTTTGCTCGTGCCCTAGCTACAAATATGGCATCCTTTTTACTTCACAAACATCCTCTCCAAACAAGTTAGGCAAGGGAGATGCCAGAGTGTGAGGTGATGTTTCAGGGCAATTCAAAAACATGTTTTCTTATATGATTTACTAAGTGTTCTCAGAAATATTGTTTCATTTCATAACATTTCCAATTGGGTTGTTTACTGAGGGTTGGTTTTTTGTTTTGGTTTTTTTTTTGGCAACCTTCTTCCCTAGTACAGTGGAGCAGATTTCTGAATGAGGCTGATGAGATTTGTAATATACCCCAAGTTAATTTAGACAGCAGGTAAGCCCCTCAACAAAACTGTGGCCCATATACAAGTCAAATCTGCTTTTTTCCTTGGGCAATGATTTATTTCCCTCTTAAATTGGCTGGACCAGTTAGTTTTTTATTTTTATTAAGTCACACTATTCTTAAATGAAACTATTGATTTAAAGTCAGCTTAGTGAGGATTTAATTTGTTTTCAGGGGATTAGAGCAGGTAACATGGGATAATTTTACAATAAAGTGGAATAGAAGCATTCCTTCACATTACCCTCACCTTTTTTTCTTGCCAGGCTGCACAGACATTACAAATTTTCAAGTGAATTGTGGAAATACATTCATAAATCAGGCCTAATTCCTCTGCCTGCTTAAAGGCTATTCTAAAGAATATTTTCCTTTGACCTTGTCCATGTTTGTCCTTCCGTGGGCTAGTGCATCTGATAATTCCACACAAACACAGATTCACACAAAATATTTTTGTGTCCACAGTAGGAATTGCAAACAGGGGCATTTGTTGAGAAATACAAGACCAGACATGTCTTTTAGTGCAGTGGCTACAGAGTGTTTTAAAACACCACTGTACTGCTCACAAGCAGGGATAGTTATTGTTGGTATTCCTTGATAGTGTATATATTGGGCATGTTGGGAGGTTCCTATATAATACAGTGGTTTTAATCTCTGCTCCATGTAACTTCATGGAACCTCTTCCTTCTTTGTCATTCTTTCAGTCACATCTAACACATGATCTAATAATTTCTGGGACTTCACCTGGTGTTGTGCAGTCTGCTTTTGCTGCTTTGCACTCAGTGACATGAGTAGGGGCAGATACTATAGCTCTGAGTAGCATTACCCCAAGATCAGGCACTGCCCTTTGCTATGTTTCTTTTTTTTTGGTGGCTTTGCTTGTTTTTCTTAGCAGTCCTCTGCTCCTGGAAACACATCCTTGCTAGGAAATCTTTCAAAGCTGTTCTACATAGCATGTTTCCCACTGTTCACACACATGGAACATATTCCTCCCATCTCTTTTGTTTTAACTTCTGTGCAGCACAGACATGCACCACCAAGTTGTGAGAAAAAGCAAAACAAGCCCTTACTGCAGCATGGGATACCATTTCCCTGCCTGGCCTCTGTCACCTGTGCTCTGTCTCAGCTTTCCAGCCCCTGGAAAGCTGAAGGCAGCAGAAGAATAAACCTATTGATTGCATATCTTCCTCTTCCATGCTTTTCTGTGGTACCCATCTCCCCATCTCTGTCTTGTGAGGCATGAGGACTACTTCTCTCTGCTACTACTAGTGAAGTGGGAAAAAAATGCTCTAATTTTGTTATTGTGTCCTTACTGAGTGGAAATGGTCTCATTTTACTTGGGTCTTGGGAATAGACATTATTTTATTTTCCTCTCTCCCTGGAAATCCCTAGATTACTGGTGGAAGTGCAGATAGATGTAGATGGACTTACCCCAAATATTTATAAGGGCAAAAGAGAACACAAAGAAGAATTTGAAGAGCCAGCACAAATTCCTAATTACAGAAGGGCAGCCATCCTCCCTCCCCCGAGGCAGGACAGGCCCAGCAAGAATAGGAAACATCCACCTTGATGATGGCATCTTGCGGTTTTCAGGTCTCTGAGGGTTATTTTTTAGAGTGGGAGAACTCTCTTCCTTTCTTCTCTTCTCCCTTTATTTATCACACCAAGTCCTCCTGCAAAGGAAGGCTTCTTTTGCTTTATTCCTCTTAAAATTCCTCGCTTTTTAGGTTATTTTTCAGTCTCTGTTAACACAGTTGGCTTCTGATTAGACTTTCTATTGTAGGTGTTGTTGATAAAATTTCAGCAGGCACACAGTCAGCTCTACATATACATTAAACCAGATGCAGCTCACTGGCTGTGTTTTTTGGTTGTTGATATATTTTTTTCTCCTTGCTATATAAATGTGAGATCAGAAGTAGTAGAGAAAGAGGATTGAGGTATTTCTTGGAAGACAGAGGAGAGAAAAGCATATAGTCTCCATTGCACTGCTTACAAGGACTGTATTTTATTATTATTTATTTAATGGAGGGGGAAGGAGAAAAAAGAAAAAAGAAAAAAAAAAAAAAAAAAAAAAAGCAGCTTTGCACACACCACACTCTACAATTTTATGAGATCCACATCTGGAATCCAGAGCATCTCAGGAATCAATCTATCAGACCCTAGTCAATTGTAATAATGCA
This sequence comes from Parus major, assembly GCF_001522545.3. Lineage (NCBI taxonomy): Eukaryota > Metazoa > Chordata > Aves > Passeriformes > Paridae > Parus > Parus major. The sequence goes on from NC_031769.1 coordinate 92,783,978, forward strand.
CCTGGGGTGAAATTCTGGCTCCATTAAAGTCAGCTGGAACTTTGCCATTGCGATGCAAAAAGTGATGGCTGATGTAGACTACTCCACATTAACTCTTGGGCAGAGTGAGATGGCCTAGAAGTTGCCAATATTTCCAGATTTGGCATAACATTCAGGAAAAAAACCACCGTCAATCCCATGTCTCTGTACAGAGAGAAAAGTAAGAGTTATAATGAGGTCATAGTGCTTGTACATTTGGCTATTACTAAAATAAATAGTCTAAGTGTTCATGAACATTTTTTCGTAGGTAGAGGCTTTTAGGATTAAGCAGAAATATTGTTTGTTGTGCCTCAAGGTCAAGATACATATTTTTTTGTGTATGTATGTAAGCCATCCAAAATCCTGCTTATAAATATCTATTTTGTTGTGCTTTTTCACATCCTTCCACTGGAAATGCATTTCCAACTGTAAATAGTATATTCCCATTACCTACCCATCAGTCAAATCAGCTCATTTCTGAAATTCAATTAAAAGGGTCTCATTGCCATAAATCTAAAAGGATATTTTATTGTTACTTTGTAATTTGGAAGAATGAAAATTAAAACAGTAGCTCTGATGGAAAGAAATGGCTACTAAATCATAATGATATTTTGCAGTTTATCTGCTCATTGCTATTTTATTTCAGCTATTTCAGAATGGAAGGACGATGAAGTGACTTGCACACTCTATACCAGTTTTATTTATTTTTTTGGCTACTCCAAGCACTTGTCTAAATCTTTTTTATGATTGTTTATCTAAGTTTCTCCCAAATGTTTCATCAATTGCTATCCCTGTTCTTTTATTCCATATGTTAACTGCTTCCTGTGTATAAAAGACAGTTTGCTTAAATTCCTTTGGCTCTTGACCTATTCTTACCCTTGGCAGAGACGCTTTGTAATTTTGGGGATTTTTTTTTTATGCTGAGCGTCAATTGAATTGTTTTAGTGTCAGATAAAATGAACAGAAAGGCCACATATGTGTCATTTAACTTGTGAACCTGGCTACAGATACAATAGATTTCATGAAATTGGTGCAAGGTGGGGGACAACCAGAGGTTGAAATTGAAGTTCCCATGCTCTGACTACTGATGAAAATTGAAAAGAATAAGCATGTTAAGAGGCATTTATAATCAGACACAGTGACTAGTAGTAAATAATGGAAATACTGCTGCTCTGAGGAACATTCAATACCAAATCTGTGAACCCTCTTTAAAATTTAGCAGGAGTTTTACTAGCTGGGGGAAAAAAAATATCCATTTCAGTTCTGTGGTGTTTCACTATAGATATTACGAGGGGACAAACTTGTTCTGTCTCACTCCCCTATTCCAACCCCATTCAAAAACCATGATGCTGAATGTTTTACTTCAGCTGGACTTATGCATTCTGCCTAGAAACATCTGTGGAAAAGAAGAAGAAAAGAACCACTGGAAACATGGAGTAGAAATGAATTTAGCAGCTGGCAAAGTGAAAAATCACACATACCAAGGAGATTTTGTGCAAGAAGAGATGAGAGCCGGGCATATTTATTAAAACAAAAAGAAAAGCAAAAGAAATGAAACCACATATGTACTGTATACAATCTATAGAGAAGAAAGACTTCAGCCTATTCAGTAGAAGATGTTGACCAGAATACTAGAAGTAATTAATATTTCATTTGACTTGGATACAAATATTTGCAAGCATACACATACGTATAACATCTCTAGACAATGAAAATCTAGTTTTAAATTTACCCTGGAAGAAAGATTTATGCAGCCATTTCTCATAGGTAAAAACTGGTGCAGAATCACATAAAAACCACCATAAAATTTGGTTATGTCTAGATACCACCCCTCTTGAAAGCAAGGTCTTTGGCAGTCAGGCAGAGCATGAGACACCTCTCTGGCTCCAGATACCAAGACAATTTCTGCTGACTTTAATGGAAGCTGTGGCTAAATTAGGGCCATTGCACAGCCCCTAATGAGGAGAGTGATGTAACTTGGGTCATTTGCAGTGCTTGGCACCGCAGTTGAAGTCTGTGACTTCTTTCCTTTCCCTACCCCTCGAGAGTCCCCACAGCAGGTGAGGCTTTTCCCTTTTTTTGCTCTGAAGATTAGACACAACAAAGGATGTTTTCTGTAAAGCGAGGTACACATTGCAGTTTTGCCTTCTCTCTAGTTGATGTTCTAATGTGTAACTGTAGGGTTTAATTTTACTTTACATTAATCAAAGAACAATAAAGGCCATAAAAACCACACTAAGAAGCATTTCAAGTTAAAATCCAAACCTAAACGCCATGGGATTTTGCCTATTGTCTTGTTTAGTCCCTCTGTAAAAAGAGCTAGATAGCAGGAGAAAGAAAGAAAAATTGAGCCCATGTTTTTTGCATAGAGATGGAGAAAACACATAATAAATTAGGGGGAGAGAGGAGTGAAATAAAGGCCAGAGGTAAACGACGTTTAATTGTGTGAGCTGCTCTTCCTCTTGTGGTTCCTGCCAGCTGCTGCTGCTATTGCTACCTTCCTGTTTTAAGATGAAAGCAATGATGGTAGACACGTGCAGACACACAAAAGAACCTATTTGGACTGGTGTGTCAGCTCATCTTTATCAAATGTTGCACAGGTATATTTTGTTGCCATGCTTCATTACCCCAGAATGGCGTGCCTGAAATGTTTGTCTCTTCTATAAACCCAATAGCTTTCCCAGCGAGTCACATTTGACAGAGCAATAGACAGGTATTCGCTTGCTGGCATCCGTTTGTAAAGCCCGGGCAATTATGTATGTATTATCCATATATATATATATATATATATATATACACACATATATATTCACAGGGGAACACACACACACATAAAGATATGTATATAAACATGCATACATATGTATATATATGTCTATAAGCACAAAGAACATGAGAGGGAGATGTAGTGTTATATTATTTGTGTATAGAAGGAGACTAGACATCTATATACGCAATATGAAAGGCATGCTCACTAAAAAATATATGCACGCTTGTACTGTAATTAACATATCCACTTGGACAAAATTAATAAGAGAAAACAGCAGTTTTAATACAAATTTCTTGTTCAAAAACAGAAAAAACTTTAGTGAAGAATACAGTATTAGAAAAATAGGTGGATGGTCTCTTATGAATATTTTATTTCTGAGGTTTTCCACTGAGGGCAAAAAAAACTCCAACGAAATATGAGACACTTCACTTTAGCCTGGAACTAATGTTAACAGTAACCCTGTTCAAGAGAAGGAGGAAATGAGAGTAAAAGGAAGAATAAAACAAAGATTTGTTGTTGTTGTTGTTGATGGTATATTGGGTGGGGTTTTTTTTATTTCTGTGGTTTTGATTTTTTTCCCTAGAGAAAAGGCATTATTTGGAGGAAAAAGCTCTGAGGGGAGAAGTCAGCCCCAGTATGTGCCTCGGGGCCCTTCTGTACAAACAGCCAGCCACACAGGGTTTGCAGGCACATCTGGAGATTGAGAAAAAGATTCAATAACAACGTGGCTACCTTCATTAGTTTTGAACTGATTCAAATGCTAGTGCTCATTGTATTGCTTAAATGTGTCTGATTGTTCACCTGTAACGTGATAATATTTGGCTCATGAGCTTCTCCCTGGCAGCTCCTGCTCTGGTTGTGCTGAAGATGTGCACACACCAAAATGCACCTGTGCTTATAGCTGAGGAGGGAGGACTAACTACACCACCAAATACTCTTTTAGATGGAAGGAAAGCTGCAAGCCTGGGAGTTGCAAGGTGGGTGCTGCTTGCCCTGCCATCCAGAGCAGAGGGCTAATGGCATGGGGGTGGATGGATCCTGGGTGTAACCACGCAGAATTTGCAGGACAGTTCCATCCCAGGGTAGTAACAGCATTGAAATTACTTGATGGATACTATTTTCATTATTATTACTTTAATGCACCATTGTGGAAACGGTCCTGCACCATAAAAGAGTAACGCAAGCAAAACACAGGCCTTATATATGCAATTACATCCACTGCAGCTCAAAAAGAACACAATTAGTGGAGTGCATTCCCCAGAAAGCCATCCACAGAGGTCAGAGTTCGGGAGTAACATTTCCTTTCTCATCTCTCCCCCCAGAAAACTAGACATTACCAGCATCAAATCATCCACAGAGCACTCTAACTAAAAGGAGAACATTATGGGTGAGTAGAAGGCACTATAATTGCCTAAACAAACAGAGTTTAGACAGAAAAACTGTAATTCTAGTGCTTCTAACGGGTGGTTGTGTTTGGGGGTTTTTTTGGTTGGTTCATTGGTTGTGTGGTTTTGTCTGTTTCATTGCATAATTTTTTGTAAGTTTTGGGCTGGGTTTTTGTGTTGTTTCATTTCCTGTATCTAATGCTAATAAATAGCATAATGCAGAAAATGCTGCCTTGATTTATTGACAAAATTAAAATATGAAACTGCACCTTTTAGTAAAATTACAGTTCATGCCTGCTAACAAGAAAGTGTGAAAGAAAAATTATCTGGGCTCCCAAATTTGAAATAAATCTCTTATTCTGAGTGCTGAAAACATTTGTGGTGCTATTTTTCCCCCATTTTAGCATGTGCTAGTAATGCCCAGCTGGAACTGGAAGTGGCTCAGACAACCTGAAAGATGTCGTACTTCCTGCAGGAGTGGAAAGAGGGGCCAGAAATACCAGCACTTCTGTATCTCTGCTAACTTTCCAGTCCATTTGAGCAGACAGAGTTGTGATGGGGTTTGGCTCAGTGGTTTTGGGGCACTCGAAGTCAGTGATTACACCCACCTTTCCAGGTGCCCTATTGCAGAGCTCCTCCAGAAACTTGTGGAGGAAGCACTATCTGGTACTAATGACTGCTAAGCAGCTGTTGCCTTTTACCTCTTGTTAAAATCACCAAGGGCTGGCTTGTGTGAGGAAGGTGGCTTGAAGTTCCCATGCTCTGGTGTCCACAGCTGGCTTTGCTACAGGAGACCCCACATAGCTGGGGATAGATCTTCTTTTTACGAACACATCCTGAGAAAGGACATTGTGGCTCTCACGTAATGTTGGCAGCAAATGTATTGCTTGCTGTGCTTGGAAGTTCCCTCCATCATTTTGTTTCTGGTGTCAGTTTTCATTGCAAGATTTTGAGGATACAGGGTCAGCCCCAGCCAGCTTATTCTCAACACCAAGACTGCTCACTTTGGCTGGTGCTCAGGCATTGCTGTACCTTATATGATTAGTAATAGTTTCATAAGCCTGAGAAACTTGAACCTCCCCTTGACCACTGTGGTGTTTGGTTCATTTCAGGAACTGCATCATGAGTTCAAAGTTTGAAAGAGATGCTACAGCATCCACTGCAGATGATAGGATGCCTCTTAGGACTCCTGCCCTGTGCAAACTTCTCCTCATACAAATTGCACAAAATCAATGGCAGGGCTGGTATGGGAATAAAGGTCAGAGGATCATGGGCTGAGGGAGCTGCTGAAAAACAGCAGCAGATTATGTGGAGCTGAAAGCTGGGTAGGACATTTGGCTAAAATAATAGTACCCACTGTGTTTATATCAAAAGCCATGGAGATTTTCTTTAATGAAAGGCGACGTAGCTCCCCAGTTTTTGGGTTTTTTGTGGATTTTTTTTTGTTTTGTTTTTGGGGTTTTTTTTCTGTTTGTTTTTTTGAAGAGGTGTTGTTTTTTTTTTTGTTTGAGGAGATTTCAGTAACTGAAACATTGGAATCAAAGGCAGAAGAGCAAGGAATATGTCTGTAGGTGCCTTTCAGCTTTTTGGTCCAGTGTTTTATACTGAATACAACTGTGCAACGGTATATTACCTCCCCTTTAATGATATGTCTTGTGGTCAAATTTTTGGGGAGCGTGATGGAAATTGGTGTGAGCTCCTTCCTAGGCATTGATAATGGTATAACCAGGTTTGCCTGTTGTTAGACATCAGCCCTGTATCTGACCTCCGTGCATGTGTGCATCTAATAACAAAAATGTGTGTTGATAAGCAGCATTTTATGAAAGAGTTATTTGCTTAATATATTATTCTGGCTTAACATCTGCATGTGGATTGGAAACTGTCAGAGCGAAACAAAGTAATTTTAAAAGGTATATGACAATATAAAGATGGTGTGAGGCAACCTGCTGGGACAGTCGTGGTGAAATCAGATTGGCAAAAATAAGGGTTGACCTGTTACTTGGAAGAAAGAGGCCAATTTATAGCTGCTGTATGTTACTGTGTTAAATAAATCACTTTACTGATATTTTAATCTGAACACGTGAAGGTCTTAGAATTAGTTAGAAGTAATTTGGTCTCTCTGGTTTGCAGTACTTTAGGATTTTTTTGTTCCCTTTTTTTTTTGTTGTTCCTTTTTTCTAAAATTTTTTTAAGGCAATATTGGTTGAGTATCTGCAAGAAAATGAAGTACTGGCAAGGGGGCAGAAAATCGTGCCTGCTATTTCATGTAGCCAGAGAAAGAAGCAACACCTTGGAGGTGAATGATAGATATTATTATAAAAGAGTTGTAGCTCAGGGCAGGTGAGCGGTGTGTTAATGAGGAGCCACCTCCTGCTTCCTGACAGATGACTGTCATTGTTCAAATGCTGCCATCAGATTGATTAATAACTGGGTCATCCTGCCCTGCAGTTGAAGTAGACTGTCTTCATTCTTTTGCTGATTTCTCTAATATGCTGACCTGGAGGTGACCCAATAGAGGTGGAGCTGAGATTAGCATTTCATTTCTTGTAAAACAACAAGAAAAAATTCATAAGGAGGTGGTGGGTGCAGGGGGAACACTAACCAAAAACACAAGGATGTTCTTATCCCTAGAGCAACCCCCAAACTTATTCATCATTTATGAATAGGCAGTTTTAGTATTTGATACATTTATATTTTTAATAAAGATTTAAATTAGGTTCTTTTCTGCAATGTCAGCTAAACCTAAATGAAAAGATATATAAGGTCACTTCAGAACATGCAAAGAAATGTAAAGACCTGTGTACTGAGGGGCAGGGAAGTGAGCTGATACATCACCAAAATTCCTGCTTTGCCTTAATGTCTCTTAATGTTCACTAAATTCACTATTAAAAGACCAAATAGTAAACAGCATGCTTTGACAAGTGAGATACAGGCGTATTATCTCAGATGACTGTTATTATGTGGAAAGAATGGCAATTCTCCTTCAAAATTTGTGTAATTTTCTCTCTTTTCTTGATTTAAACTCTTCTGAAAGCAATGGCATGGTGAGTTTACCTTTCTCCTTGTCATATGTTGGCAAGGTGTGATGGCTCTCATCTGCGTCAGGAGCATGGAGCACAATATAATAGTTAACTTGAGCCAGAGGGATAGTTGCAACTAATTAGGATTCAATTTTCAGAGTTTTTGGAACGTTGCTTTGGCTAAAAGTTACATGAAAATATCCTTCAAATAGCTTGTGAAATTGGCTCATTTCTGGCACTCTTTTAAAATTACCAATCCTTCTATTACATGGACCAGCTCCACAATTTGAGACTTTTCTATTTAAATGCAACATTTGTAACATTTTGCAAAAATACCTGCTATTCCTTCCATCTTCCTGGAGAGTCGCCTCCCTCCTCCTCCTTTCTCATTACTGACAAAAGCAACCAAGCCTTTCTATCCTGGGACTCCAGAGCAGAGCAGGATGTGCCGATGGAATGCAGCTAACCAGGTGAACAGACCTACAAGTGCTCCCATTTGATCACGCGTGCTCTGTTCGTGTGACCATGCCATGCAGAGTGCCTTCAGCTCAGTTAAAGCATTAGGCCACTTCTGAATTAGTTGTTTTGTTTCTACAGAGGACAACCTTCCCTTTTTAAGTCAGGCTTGTGTTTTCAGATATAAGCTGTGAGGAGCCAAAGCCAATAATTATCAGCCTCAAAAACAACTCCAAATCTCCACACCGAATCATGATTTGTGTTTTAAACACATTCGGCCTTACAGCATGTGAGATTGCTTCATGCTCACAAAATACATAACTAGAGGCAAGAACAAAACAAAACCCAGTAGAAAAAGAAACAAGAGGTTTGTCAAAGCAAAACATAGCCAGCCATTTATTTTTAGTACTTAATGTATGTAGCACCATTGTTCAAGCCACTTCTGTACTGTGGACCCATTTTTGAACAGTTATCTCTGCCTGCAGAATGTTCTTTAAAACAAGAAGGAAAACCTTTTTATAGGTCATACCTCTCAATAATTAACGGGTTTTGAGCATGAAAGGTTCCAAATAGAAATATTAATTCAGTTCCCCTTTACCTAAAGCTGCATGTGTGTAAAGTATTTATCACATCCTGTGCAATGTACACAACAACCTGGTTCCTCATTCAAGGCTGTGAGACCATCCCATGCCCCAACATGCAGTTTTGGTAATCTGGCGTTACTTTTGAAGCAGCTTCAACTTGGAAACATTGGATCTGCTCATTAGCAACCAAATGGATGCAAAATTTAAGGCAGGCGTTGTTGTCCTCTTGTGCAAGACAGTGGGTCCCAAATAACTTTCAGTTTGTGTAAAACAACAACCAGTTTACTATTATACTATTATAAGAATAATAATTTTATATATTAAAATTATTTTATATATTAAAATTTTAATTTTACTATTATAAGAATAATACTTAGCATAGAGCTTCTGTGAAAGTGGCTGCCCCTGGAGTCCAGGAATAAGCACATTATTAGGATGCACATTTGAAAGGGTGTCTTGGAGTTCTGTGAGGTGGGCGTCTGAGCCTCTGGAAGTAACTGCTATGGTGATTCTCCATTTCACTTTAGCACACTGTTAAATCTATTCAACTACATTAGGGCATTGTTTAAGTGACATTAAAAGCTAACTTTAGACCCATTAAAAACCAGGAAACTCAGTATTAAGGCTGAAAATCCTGGCTGTAGCTCTGGTTTTGGCACAAGGCCTTGTATCAAAATAATAACAACAATGAAAAAAAAAATTTGCATTAAGGCTGCAGCAGCACACTACATTTCAGATTCCACTATGGCCTTTTTTCTTTACTGCACCCTTCTCTACAGTCACTTTTTTAACCCTTTTTTTTGTTACAGCAAACATTTCTCAAACACTGCTTCAGATACCTGTGGTAACCAATACCTTTCTGTATGTGGAAGTGGTGATATCAAAGTAATGTAATCTCTGTGAAATGGCAAATATCTTTTCAGAAATGCCCACTAAAAGATCTTTAAGATTGCTATCTTGGGATGTGTGTTGACAAACTGGTGTGCCATGGTATCTGAAGTGACAAACTGGTGTGCTGTTGTATCTGTAAAATGCTTTTTTATGTTATCTAGTTTTGCTCCTTCTACTTAAACCATAATTCAGAAAGGAAAGAGATCATTTAAGAGTTCCAAAAGGCAGCAGAGAAGAAGTTTTCAGGGAGATAGCTGAGTTGTGGGTTGCTGGTAAATAGGAAGTTTGTTTGATTTCAGTAGTGGGAGTGGAAAACCAACACTGCTTGAAGAGAAGTGGCGAGATGTAGGCTGCAGAGGATTCAGAATAATCTTGGGTCCTGTTTATACCTAGGGCAGAATCCCTATTGATTTCATGTGGGTAAAAAATTCATCTTCAGATTGAGAAGTTCCCAAACAAGATAGTCAGTTTGGATTTTATGTACAGGCAGTCTTGCGGTCTCTCTCATCTTGTTTCAGCTTCTCTTACTGAAAAGATTTTTATTCAAAGAAATACAGGGAAAAAACTTAACAGATGAATTTATTCTCACATCTTCCAAGATGGTTTGTTTAACCTAATATTTTCTATATAAGCATTGCAAGCACGAGCTAAAATGGTGTAGAGGGGGAAAGTGTGTGGAACCTGATCTCAACATTTGAGTCTCTTGTAGTAACTAGCTAAGTATTTGTTGCTGGCTCCTTGAGGAAATTGCTTTGGCATATTTAACATCATTTCTTTATTTTAGAGGTAATGGACTATTCCCATAGCTCTGTTAAAAAATAGTGTGTATATATATATATATATATATATATATCACCGATTTACAACTCTGCTATTTCACTAGGGATACACTTAATGTGACATAAGTCTCTGGATATGACAATTAAATTCACATGACCCACGGACTACCTCACAACCCAGAATTGCCCTTTGCATATCATGAGAGAATAGTGATTGCCCTCACTATTAATCACTTATTAGATCTTCTTATCCAATGAAACTTTGTCTTTCCATGGCTTAAAAAGATGGAACGGAAAAAAAATTGAGTTTTTGTAACAAAATCCAGTAATGTTACAGTGCCCATTATCTGTATTTCTGTGAAATATGCTCAAAAGAACACTGTCATGTTTCTTCTCCATCACAAATTTATTGAAACAAGAGACCTTTTTTTTGAGAAGAATCTTACGTGCATATAAGTCCTTAAGTAACTTCACAAATGGATCATTTGGTGTGGAGAATAACACTGCATTGGAATAGCATTGAATTAACATATTTGCTATGTGTAAGGTTATCTTGTCCCAGACAAACATGGGACTCTGTCCCAGTGCTGATGAAAGTGATTTTTTTGGTTTTTTAAACTGTTAATACAGTGAGGATAAGCAAAAGTAATAGGGAGAATCTAAGCTCTGAATTTGACATTGCCTTATAGTTTTGGAGAGCTCCAGGTTCTTGAGAAATTCAAAGCCTTGCTTGGTCACTGTATTGTTACAACTTTTTAATCTTATTGCTATAAGATGGAAATGCAAGAGCATGGTCTTTTCTGCATTATGCTTAAAATGCCCAGAGCCTCTAAAATGAGAGATTGAGGCTTGGCTGAGTCAACTCAACATTTCATTTTGCTGAAGCAGATAAATACACTTTCATTTAATTTACTATGGGAAAATCTTTCAAAGCTAGGTCCCATGGCACTTTCAGTGGTAGCAGATTTCTGCACAAGAGTTTTTGGCCAAGGTCACTGTGTACTAGCTGTCCCCTTGACTGCTATTCTTCATCCCAGAGGTGACTGAATTTCAGTGATGGGTGAAGTAATTTTTCTGCTTTAACTTAGGATATCTTTGGACACAAAGTCTAAAATAAATGGGAGATATAATTAAACACACAGTGCAGAATTCTGTATATGGGGGAAGGGATAGATAACCTGTCTGTACCAATCTAACTTATAAAGGAAGTATGTTAAGCCATGCTTTCTTTCTTCCTTTGTGTTTTTTCAAACAAACCCCACTATTTTTCTGAGGGACAAGTAAACTATCCCTGTCTTAGAAGGTCTGAAAATTAGTAGGGAAATCTCCTGATCTGGAATGCAAATAAAACTGTTTTGTCGTCCTTCCTATTTCAGGGCCAGCTATGATAGACTCCAGTTTGCCCAAACATGTAATTCATAACTAAATGAAGCTCATCACCTGTGTTCAAAAGTCCAGGCTAGCACCTGATAACAAGGTCAGGGAGGTAGAGCACTAAATCCCTTACCAACCTCTTAACTGTGTTTTCATCTTTTGCCTGGCAGTTAGATCAGCACTGCAGCCTTTTCAAACAGCAGTGGGTAAGAAGATTCAGTGTTAAAAGTAAAGGCAAAAATGGCAGTTATTGTTGGGTGAAACTACTGTGTTTTGCAGGCTTGTTTGTGACTGAACCAAGGGTGTGAAATCTGAATATGGTTTTTGACCCTTCTCATAACTACAGGGGGGAAATGATCTAGTAAATAAACATAAAACTCAGGAGAGCTCCTTTTCCTATTGCAAACTACCTGTGTTAAACTGGATAAATTCTCCATGGAAGCATGCACCAACTCCCTGCTTGGAAAAAAGGAATGAAGTAGCATTTCCTTTGTCTATAGAGCTGAGGAAAACCACACTAAATACACTGAACCTTTAGACTCTGATGAGGAGGGGCAAATGAAAGCCTATATTTAGAATCTTCATGCTAATGTGACTAAGATTAACCTAGACTGAGGTTTTAAATTGGGATCAGCTACAGCTGCAACACCTGGATCACAGTTTCATTGGAGTTCAGGGCTTAGAGGAATCAGACTGCTTTGGCTGGGGCCCCCTGCTCTAGCATGGAGGGTTTTTCACTAAGCTGACCCAGAGTCTTTCAGGCTGGACCCTCTGTCACTCTGATTTCATGGTGTGGCAGATACTGTGCTGATGTAAAGCTGGACAACACAAGCGCATCTCAAGAGAAGAAAGTTGCCTAAACAAGACGTGCTTATGCCTACATGCTTACATTCATGGTAAATCAGGAACTCGCAGCAGTCGCTATTTCAAAGCAGTGCTAAGAGCATATATTTTACATTGATACCATTAACAGCAAATATGAATGAGGAAAAAGATAGGGGCACTAAGAATACAAGCCTTCTATCAGCTCACACACCTCAGTTTTCATTTTTTTGAGCCTGAATTCAACTTGACACATTATTTTGGAAAAATTTGAATTTAACCCCAAACTCGCCCTTTCTATATCCTATTGTTGGTTCATGGTAACAATTCAGATGCAACCACTGATCTCTTAGGTGGGGCCAAAGTCCATTTTCACACATCAGACTGCAGGGTTAGACTGCAATTGTCCATGTCACACTGCTTCCCAGCACCTCTGTTAAATATTTTTTACCTGTGTCTACCCACACTCAGCAAATGTTTGTGGGGACCCATTCAGCAATGAACCCTGCTGGTGCTGAGCTTTTACTGCTGATGGGAGTGTCCTACTTCTCTCTTCCCAGGAAGAAGGAAAGCTCCCTTAGTGAAGAATTGTAGGCCTTTTTGTGCCTGAAATTTGTCCTGCCTTACTAACTTTCCATTTTTAATGTCCACTAATAGAATCCTACTAGTACACCATACTGTTTCTGACTTCCATGCTGCAGCATGGAGACTACTGTGCTGCCAACTCTATTTCTTGAGATAGTAAATGCAGTGGAGGTAGACAAGCAGAATGAGATGACATTCTCCATGGCAGAGCCCTGCCTGCCCACCCTCGCCCTCTGACAAAATTATTGGGCATTTCCAACCTGCTCAATAGACTGGGTTTGAGCTGAAGCATGAGGACACAGCTCAGCCTGAACCCCCAAAACAAAGCCTTGGTTTCAGCAGCCTGGAGGATGAGGCTGGCACCACATGAATGAGTGGAACAGAGGCAGTCATGTGAAACCATGCATGCTGTCATCAGGCTGGTGCTATCCAGGGGAAAGATGCAGTAAGGGCCCATGCCTCAAATAGTTTGCAATTCAGACCCACTCTTTCGATGTCCATCCCAGCCTTTGAAAAGTGTACAGATGGATCTCTTCTCCAGGACATGGGAGTTCCTCAGTGCAAGACCCCTCTAATATCAGGAAATACTCTATTTACCCTGCTCAGTGGTGGGAAATCCAGGACAGGAAGACATCAGGGCCAGGAGTCATGCTGGAAGGCTGTGAGAGTGCAGAAGTCCTACTGCTAACCCCGCCACCTCCACCCAGCTCTGGCTGCACCCCAGCAGCTCCCGAAGGCTGATCCCAGCCTGGTTCCTGTCCCACTGTGTGTGGCCAGTGCACCCTGTCCATGGCCACTGTGTCTGAGCCCATGGCAGCAGCTGGCAGCAGCCATTGGTTATGGGATCTGGATCTTGTGCTCTACCCAAACACAGCACAGATTCATTTGCAAGAATCGAGCAGGAATATTTTGGCATTGGCACCAGTTGCTGACAGGCTTTCAGAAAAGAGATTTTTCCCACCTGCATGTTATAAAACCATACTAAATGGAGACTGTAATCTCTCGACATTAAACAAATGAGGAAGCTGCATTCTGAAACTCATAAGTCACCATCAGCCTTTACCAAATAGTAACAATTGCATTGCTGATGTCTCTCACTGTTAGCATACTGAATGACAGGGAGTACTGTGTGCTAGTGAGAGCATCTCATTTGTTCCAAGTACTGCAAGCATTCCTGCAAATCCACAGAGGCTCTTCATAATCTTTTGCAGGTGGTCAGATTTTAAATATTAGAAAAAAGTGAACTAACATATTAAAACAGGAAGATAAGCATTTCCTTTGTTTGTTTTCTATTCATTTGCTAAAGCAATGCATCTTATTTGTGTCACCTATTAGCTGGTTTCGTAATATCCTGAAGGACTGACAAATTTTATTTTTTTTTTTTTTAATTCTCATTTGCAACTCCAAAAAAATCCTATCTTGCACAGAGAATAGACTGGAAAAGCAAGATAACTACTTCCCCAACAAAGCCTGATAGCTTCTAGAAACAATGACAGTAAGATTTAATCTGAATAAGTAGCAAGATTTAAAAATGTGGGATAGAGGTTATACAGATAAATACTGTTTTTCCCAGCAGGTATTCACAAAGGGACAGGCTACCTATTGGTAATTACTAGAAAATTGCAATCCAATTGATATGGCTTTTATGGACTTTTACCTGATTCACATACAAAGGAAAAACATGGGCATTACATGTCCAGGGGGCCATGCTGAAATCTTGTTTAAAGGGCTGTGACTTGGGTACAAAGAAATATTTCAATCTCTACCTTACCTCTGCAGCAAACTGGTTAAAAAATCTACCTTGGACAGATGATCTAATATAAGGCAAACATAGATGGAAAATATACATGGTAGTGGTCAATTTTTCCCTTTGAAAATGCTTTAAATATAATGCTTAAAACATATCCACCTCACCTTCATGGAATAGACCCACTAGAACAAATTATCAGGAATTCTGGTTAGTTTGCATTTATTTCCATTCAGCTGTTAGCTATGATGTCAAATACCCCCTCTGTTTATCTGTGAGCATGGTTTTAACCATGACCAGAGCTAACAATTTCCAATTGGAGTGATTTGGTGTGGATTTTGCAAGTGGTAATCACAGGTACGTATTCTTTTCCATTACCCCCTTGCTGTACTCTTTAACTTGATCAGACATACCTGATACGTTCATCTCTCTAGTCTTTCATCTGACATGTGACACACTCAAAGAAAACTCATTAGCTAAAGTTTATTCCAGAAGTTGTCAAGGAATAAAATTTCTGGCATAGCCAAACTACAAAGGGTAAACTGAAAAATATTGTGTAATAATAATAATAATAATAATAATAATAATAAACAACAACAAAAAAACCAGGATTACTTCTCTATTGACACGGAAAATGGAAAATGTCTTCCCCTTTAACTAAAGATTTTGTAGAAACCCTTGCCATATTTTTCTTGCAATTTAACTATGAAAGGAAGGATAGAGATGTTCATTGCTTGGTGTACTGACTTTTTCAGAGATTTGAGTGACAATCCAGAGCCCTGAGAATGGTTAGCTTCTCTGAGATTTACCCTGGTGTTTGCATGCTGAGGCCAATGCAGTATATTGAATTGTTGGTTTTAAGCAGCGACTGGCAACGTACATGTGAGAAGCCCTTTTCTGAAACCCTCTGGGCACTTGGGGCCTGTTAAGATCTTTCTTGTTTCTTTCTGTTCTCATGTATCATCATTTGGGGTTATACAGGATGCTCTGGGAAGGCAAACCTCAGGCTGAAGGTCAGGCCCTCCCTGGTGAAGCAAAATTGTTGCTGCTGCTGAGGTGTTTGCAGGAAATCAATGTGGCTGCTAAAGTGCCTTTGCTTAGGAAGCCTGCCTAAGTAGCCTTTCCCTCATCTCTAATGGCAAGTAACCTTCAGTTTATTAATCTACAGAGCCATCAATATGTCTCTCTATGTCCCTGTGATTGATCTATATACCTGATACTGTGTGGTATTAAAACCCATGTTTTCCAGCTCTTCTGGTCACTTGGAATGAGTAAAGCCAATTTGGAAATCCTTACTGTGGAGCTGGAAAAGGAAACCAGGGGAGCATGCTTCCTTTTTATCTACCATTACTAATTTGTCTTTAGGACTGGATTATTCAGATCAGGCCTTCCCCTACTCCTACCTCCCCACCTAAATGCCAGTTCTATTGTGCTTTTGTTGGCGGATAGGAATAATAAAGCTTCACCTAAAAAGCCAGACCTTTGAGGAAGTGGTTTATTTTTTGGTAGTCCCCTAGGCAAGCCACTTCATTGTTCTGTGTCTTTCTTCTCACTATCAAACGGAGATACTACTTTATTCCCGGCTTTAGTCTACCCCTCCTGCCAGGGAGCCATTTGGAGTATGACTCACGTTTCACTGTCTCTGGCAAAAGAGGAGTTGATTTTCAGGTAGAGCTGTGAGGGAAAATTAGTCTTAAAATGTCTCAAGTGGAAAGAATGAAAAGCAATTGTTCCAGCTTTGTTCCTTGGTCTGCAATGGGCACAAGCTCTGTTTTCAAAGCAGGGATTGAAAACCCCCTGTTTGGAAAAACAGCTACCCACGTTATGATCTGATACACAGGATGGAAAAGTCATCAAGTTCACTAGTGCCTCTGGAGCAGGCATATGCATATAGGGGCACAAAGTGGGGGAGGGAAGAGTGAGAAAGATTATTTAGGATGTTAAGTGTATTAAACGTACCTTTTTATATGTGCAGTAGCATTTCAACAGATGTGGAGAAAATTTTGAGGTCAGGAAGGAGAAGCCACCTCCTACTCAACTAGTGTTTTAGAATTGATTAGGTAGCGCACATTGTCTGGAGGGATAAGGGGAAGGATAGTGCAGCTCTGCCAATCCTCTGGCTTTCTAACATCATCCTTCACCTACAAGGAGACTTCCACATTCTGTGGAACAAAGGAGATAATGCCGTTTCAGCCATTTTGTTTTGTCTCTCTTATGAGTGCTATTGAGGGCAGTTTTTAAATATGGGCTTTTTAAATGCTTCTTTTCATATCTCATAATTAAACTTCAGTGAATGAGTTGAGCAATAACAGGGGAGTTCTGGTCTGTTTTATGAGGCAGTGCTCTAGTTCCTAAGTGGGTGAACTAGGAGACCTTTCTCTCTTGCTTGGGAATTGAATAATTGCTGGGAAGACCAGACTTGTGCTGCTCTTGTTAGTGTACTCTAGGACAAAGCTCTTTAAAATAAAATAGCTGAGCCCTCTCTAAATAATGAATTTCATGGAAATGATGGTTCCTAAAGTTGTGACCTTCAGGCAACCAAAATCTGTGTCCAGATGCAGCTTCCACAGCTGGTCAGCCTGGCTATGGCTGTCCAAACCTCTGGATCCAAATGCTCAGGAGGTTAGAAAGGTTAGAAATTTTTTGCTACTCAGACTTACTTCTAATTAGAAATGAAATACCATAAATAGTTTTTAGGGAAGGAAATGGAAGCCTAAAAGCAAAATTAAATTAAAGGTCAATCTTCAACTTAGCAGGCTGATGCAGAACATGGATTTAATAACAAGAAAAATCCATTCTGAGAAGGAAAGAAAAAAAAAGTCAAAATTACTAGACAGGTAAAAGACAGAATGGTTTAATATGTAACCTCATCCTCTGAAATAAAAGGCAGGTGGAAAGCGTGAGCAAGTTCAATAACAAAAAAATATAAATAGAGCTAATAGTTGAGAGGCACTGGAAGAGAAACTGGCTACACTTGGAGGCATCTAGAGTGAGGTAAAACAGCAGTGGAAAATTAAATATAATATAGAATCAAATTTTGACAATATAGTGGTTTTTAAAAGAACAAAGAAACAAACCTGCTCTCCAGAATTTAATTTGAATCCTTCTTGCTTCCTTATAGCATTTAAGCAAACCCAGTACAATTTCCCATGCACAGTTCAAAATCATCAGAAGATTTATTCAGTATTTAAAATATTTCTGGATTCTTTCGACATCTTGATAATATTGTTTTCCATACCTATACAGTTTTTAGTCCAGAGGGCTTTTAGGTACCAAACATCTAAGCAGGCTTTAAGTAAGTGTGAAGCCAAAAGAACGTATTTATTTACCTTTATTTTCCTTTAAGGACAATTCAATCTCCCTTTCACAGTTGGTGAAGCAGCATTAATAAATTCTGGATTCTCTGCATTTGAGACAAGCTGTCACTGCTGCCCTATATTTTGGGGGATAGGAATTTCCCGGCTCTCATGCTAAGCCACATGCTGCAGCCTCATGAACATTTTTTGCTGTGGCCTGTTAAACTTCCCTCCCTGTTCCTAGGCAGGGCAGAGAGCCAGTGAGAAGCGATGAGTGCTTTTCATGGTAAGGAACAATACATGAAGACTTTCCAAATTAATTTAACATTCACAAGGAATGCTGTTGGCTGCAACAATTTCAGATACGCTGGCAAGCAGGAAATTATTTTCCATGTAGATGATGTTTCTATCCCTTCCTTTCCCCCCCTTCAGGACCCCTACGGTGAGAAGGAGGAAGAGAGATTTTGTCTTTTAATGAAATCTAATTGCAGAGCATGGCTGGGGAGGGGAAGGGTCAGGGGAAGGCCAGCCACATGAGCCTCTGCAGCAAGACATCTCCTGTAAAGAGCTGATCCCGGTGGCTCCAATGGGCACCCTTGGTCCCTGCTCTGCCCTTGGAGACAGAATGACCTTGTGGAAGGAGGTGGGAGCTGAGCTGGTGGAAAAACGCTGCTCCCTGCTGCAGTCTCTGGAGATGGGCCTTGGATTTCATCCTCTCTTCAGGCTAAACTCACTAAAAGCTTACTGGTACAGATGGTTTCATTTCCTTTATCTCCCCCAAAGGGTCCCTCAGGCTTAGTTAACTAAACATACATGGAAGAATAGAACGGTTTGGGCTGCAAGAACCTTAAAGACCATCCTGTCCCAGCACTGCTGCCATAGACAGGGATACCTATCACTGGACAGGCTCCTCAGAGCTCCTTCCAGCTTAGCCTTGAACATTGGCAGGGATGGGGCATCCACAAATTCTCTGGGTAGCCTGTTCACCACCCTCACAGTAAAGTATCTAGCCTAAATTTATGCTTCTTCAATTTAAAGCCCTTCCTCCTTGTCCTATCATTGTGTCCTGAAGTACTGCGAAGATTTGCCAGAGTTTGTGAGATTTTAATTTCTCAAAATAACTTCAAAGTGAAGTTCTGCATGTGCTGGAAAGCCACCATGGACATGGCTGACATCTGTAGAGCAAGTCTGGAGCTCTTCTGGTGGTCAGGGTCTTGTGCTTGGGATGTAATGACTTAACCTAAAAGCAAAATGGAAAGCAGGGTTTGCAGGGTGAAAATAGTGGATGACCAAAGAAGAAGATACATGTGCAAAAGGACCACATGGGAAAATTGCGAAGATCAAATATGAAGTGTCCCAAGATATCTAGGGGCTGTTTTATGATGGATTTTGTCTTCAAACTGTGAGGAAGAACTCCCATATTTGAGCATTAAGGCTGACATAAAAAACTCTGTAAATTGGATTAAGAGTGCTTAAGAAATTTTGAGGAAATCTGATATGGAAGTAATTAGGAAAAGGAATAATAATCAGAAAATAATTTAATGCTTATAAGGACATAGGTATACATATATCTGATGCTCTTTATCATGTAGAACATACAGATCTCAAGACACCTATGCTCTTCCCAGTCATCCAGTCCATGAAAATATCAACAAATAGTACATAATCTGTCAGAAAAGATTAAATTTCTAGATCTTGGCCCTTAATCTTATTTCCCACCTTTCTTCCCACTATTCCTGGAATTCTTGCCCTTGTAATAGTGGAATTGCTGTTCAACTTTAAATACATTCTGTGATGTATCAAAAGCTTTGCATTTATTTCTTGGAGTCCTGCAGACCATGAAAGTTTCTTAAATTGGCAGTGGGAGTATTTCAATCATAAGGGGAGAAGACATAAAGACTTCAAGTTTAATTTGAATGTGCAATCTGCTGCTGGCATTTCCACACCTGGTTAAGTCCAATTGAAACTGTGGGGCAGGACTTGTGTTCATGCTATGGGCACTCAGAATTGTTTAGGTTAGTGAAAGAAAAACCTCCTGAGGAGTGACGTGGTTGGCATGAAGGGGCGGTTCAGCCCTTCTGGATGACGGGTGAGGTGAGGTGAGGGCGGGTGAGGGCTCAGGCCTGCAATCGAGTTACTGCGGTTTAGCGGGTTACCAAGCAGCAACGAAGCTGCAGAAACAGTCGCGTGTGTCCTCCTCGCCTTTGACAAATGAAAGGTGATTTGACTTCGCTTAATCTATTTTCATTGCAGGGTAAATTGAATTTCCTCGTATTTATGATGGGCTATAAGGGCACTCACAGAGAGTTACCAGGGTTCAGCTGATCTCTGGTAACTAGCTTAGCCATGGTAGCTGGACTGTGGGTATAAACCCTTAAATGGCCTTGTGCTCATAGGAGAGAGATGATGTGAACTTCAGCACACACAAATTTGTAACTCACAACAAAGTAGGTTGGGGTGTGGTAAGCCATTGATGGAATGGTTGGAATTGGCTTTTAAAGGAATAGAGTAGCTGGCAGGGCACTTTCTTAACAGGTTTCTGATTCTGGAATATAGTTGCTTTCCCCTTTTTCAGAGTCTATATTGGTTTGAGCTACAGCAGCACAGAGCCTTGCTTGACTTTCCTTTCTTCCTCATTTTTTTTTCAGGCAAACATGTGGGATGGAGCTGGGATGATAGCTTTAACTCCCTGTGGGTTTTCTGTGAGGGTGCTTCGGTAGAGCAAATTAGTTTTAAATTTGGTTGTTCTACCATAACCTAAGTATTCTTAACTGAATTGTAAATTTAAATGTTAAGTGTTGCACTGAATGTTTAAATAATTCTAAAAGCACTTGGAGCATGGGATAAGTGCTGTAAAAATCTAAATAAATGAGTAAATTGTTTAACAGCATATGTGGTAATGCAAAATACTACATGTGTGCAAGGAATAAGAGCTGTGCTCGAAATGGTTGCCAGAGCTTAAAATTCCTTGCTACATGCAAAACCTTTTCACATTAACAGGGCTCTTTTTTTTCATGTTTAGCCTACTGTATATCTGGAAGAAGAAGATGAAGTTGGCAGTTTAGACTGTCAAACAGAGGTTTCAGCTCAGCAGTGAGGTTCAAAGAGATTAATTTGAACCCGACTGTTTACGTTACTGATCTTGTACCAGCTGGGTTTGTGGCATTAAGATGTCAATAGTACAACAGAATTTAACTAACAGTTTCATCATTGACATCATCTTTTGAAGGTACAGATGATTGCCTCTTCATGTACTAGGACATATTTCTTTAGGACAGGACTCTTTGTATGCTTTCATCTGGGAGGGCAAAGAAGGAGAGGGAGGTGGGGAGAGAGCCTTGAAATGAAGCTAATTAGAAAATATCCTAGTACATAAGTGGTTTATTTAAGCAAGTTTCAGCAAAAAGGTTCCCATTTCCATATGGCATAGAAAGATTTATTTTTTTTCTTTTAGCCCAAATTCCTCTTCTTTCTTTCAACTGGCACCAAAACAGAGCTGCTAAGGTAATAATAAACTGTCCTACGTGAAGTGGCATTATTTTTAGTAGTTCAACCTTGAATGGAGGAGAGAAGCCTCTTGGAAGGGCAGGAAGAGATGATAATGGAGTTTCTTTCACACACCCTCTGCTCCCCCCCCAGCCCCATACAATAATTATTAATCAAAGGTAGCTGCAATGTCTTTCACTGAGGCTCTTTTGGTAACTCTCTTGGTCAACCATGGGCTGTACAAGGTTCAAACTCAGTTAAGATGTCATTGACCTGGCATGCTGATCACTGGTGTTCTTAAAAGAACAGGAAAAGACGGGGCAGAAATGCTAAAAAAAAAAATAAAGCGCACCTGGCTGAAGGACTTGAGAAGTTATTTCTTTAGGGGAGATGGCATCATTAGTGAAGCTTACAGGATTGGTCCCCTGCTGAAAAGGCTTTTCTACTGTCCCTTGGTACTCTGAGTCATGGTGGAAGACACAGATGAAGGGGGGATGATAACATTTTGGGGAAAATAAGTAAAGAATCACTAAATGTGAAATGTTTTTGTTTAACAAAATAATAATACAGCTAAATTTGACTTAAGTGTTCTCCAAAAACCTTTCCTCCTGTGCTGTAGTGGCTGCTGCACCCCCTTGAAACCCTGAGCCTTTGAAGGAAATCACAATGTAATCCTTTGGTTTGGCACGTATTGTCCCTTAATGACAGGCATTACATTTGCACAGTACCATAAATCAAAGCTAGGGGCTGTTTTAAATAGGCTGCAGATGCATGTGGACGTTTGCTAAGTGGCACTTCACTGGAGAGGGGAGGGGGAACTATCCCACCGCTGCAGCTCGTGGTAGAACAGGGCCAGCAGAGGGGGTTCCCATGTCCACAATATTTTCACTTCACTTGGGATTTAGCTCTACATGAAGACCTGTTTAGCAGAAGGAAATGCTTTTTGACTATGACCTCTGAAGGGTTTAATAGGGATTTAACTGTTCCTATTTTTTCCACTCCTTGTGGGAGTCTGGAGCTGTGTTTACAAGGTGTGTCATATCCTCTCAACCCCAGAGTCCTTCTCCCCCTCCTTTCTTTTTATGTTCTGGACAAATAGGGAGAAAGATACTTTTAAAGCAAATGCACATAGAAAAACCCACAATTACTGTCCCTGATTTCACTGTGAAAACTTTACAACAGCAGTACTGAAAAATCTTCCCCTACCCCTCCTACTTCTTCTAAGAGAACGAAAAAATCCATCAAATTAACACATCAATGAGTTGATTGTAATCTCCAGGGTTCAGTGTAGCACTTTCTAGCCTCTCAGACAGGAGGCCAGCATGATTTATCAATGCAAACCTAATAGCATCAATATGAATCTAACTAAAAATCAATATTTCATTACCAAATTGTTAGTGAGAATGAAGAAAAATTGCCAGAGTCAGAGCATTCTCTAGGGTAGGAGCATCTGGAGTTCAATGTGACAAGATGAGTGATGCATGACTTGGGGCCTGGGGAAGGACACTGGGAGGACAGGCCACTACGTAAGGCCGAAGATTCACGAAGAAAGCACTTTTTTTTTTTTTAAAGCTTTCTCTAAGAAGAAAGAAAATGTCTGAGAAAATAAAAATGGAAGGCATGCTGCTATTTACCTAAACTGAGGGAAAGTAGCTCAAACAACTGAATCTGAACAGATTAGTCTCTGCTATGGACACCTACACAGAACTGGTTTTCACAAGAGACAAATGGGGAAAATAAATTCAGTGGTCCAGATCCTGATTTCACCTACAAAGGATAGAAATTTATAATAGCCTTCACAGTGGAAATACTTTGTTTTCATATCCCATGTACCTGAACTTTGATTTTGTAGACTTTGGATTTTTTGAAATTTCAAATTTATGGTGGATTTCTGTAGATTGCAACTGAAATGTGGACTGAAATCCTCTGTCGAGAAGGCAGCAGTACTCAAAATAGTGTGTTTGCTTGAAATGCATCCTAGTAATTAATGTGCTTCTTATTTAAAGAAACAGAGCAAGAAGTGCATGGAAGAGTGCCAAAAATATATTCAAAGCATAAGTTTACAGTACGTTAAGTCATAGGTCTATTCTGGCAGCATGGTGAGAGCTTACATACTTAGAACTGTGGAAAAAATAAGAACAAAAGCACTGAAATGTAACTGTGATTTGAGATTCTCAGAGAGGCTTCTTATTACTCAGGTTTAACATATATTGGAGGATGATGGCTGGAGTTTTTCTGTCCTGGTACCTTTCAGTCACCTGGGATATCAGAAAGTTATTTGAATGTATAACAGATGCTGTACGGTTTAACACCTGCATCTCTCTGGGTTTGGAATGACCATGTAATGGGACTTACAGAGTCCTCAATATTTGGAGTTTTGTAGCCTTTTGAGGGGAAAAGGAGGACCCTTTCTGCGAACCTTAAACCTACAGCTTCTGGAATAAGATTATGGGTGACCCTCTCAGCTTTCAGATTTTGAAGAAAAGCATTTCAGCTCTTGCTCTGAGAAGGAATGACCAAAAAGTGAATTGCAAAGGCTTGGAAACTAGGAAAAATCCATAATCTCTCTAAAACGACTGTGAAAAGAAAACAAAGTAGTAGGTTTTTTTTTTACTCTGTATTTTATTTAATGGAGACCTGCAATGAATAGTACTGAGGTTTCTCTAGTTCTTTTGTGTCCTTATTTGGCTAAGTCTGCTCCATATGGCTCCAGTCAACATTTTTTTTGGGTTTTTTTAGAGGGAGAGAAAGAGAATTTCCAGGTTAGTTGAACTTATTGCTCAGAATAAAATTTCTCCTAGCCCCTGTGTTTCTAATTCTGGCAGCCTGTGATACATCACTAATCTCTAATTCCCTTACTCCCTAGGAACTGTCATTATTTTATGTATTGACTAATACAGTTGTCTCAGGGTAAATTTCCCCAGAAATCGAAGTTTACTTCTTGCATTAGAAGTGAAGCCTACTCCCTTTTATAAATGACAGACTCCTTTTATAACTTTGCATGTAGTGGAAGCAGTTGCACTAGAAAGGTATGGGATTTTGTTTATGTTTATGTTTTTGTTTTTGATGAGGTATTACCTGTACTTAAGACTGAGAAAATTGGAAGGCTAAATACCTATGTCATGATTTGAAGCTTTTTTTCTTGAAAAATATTCTGATGAAACCTGAAGATATCAGTAAACAGGAAAATTAGTGTCTCTGTTATCAGGTATTCCTTAAAGGTATTAACATCAACAAAAGGGTCTTCTTTGTTTCCATTATAAATTTATGTAGGCTCAAACTCTGAAGGAAAACAGCATTTTATTTAAATATAAAGAAATTACAAAAAGTACTTTGCAATACAATAAGTGAACACATTGTTTAAGTAGGCATGCCATGTTAACTGAACATAAAATACATTTTAAATGTAAAGATGCAAGTAATACCACCCATTCAGCACCCCAAGCATCTCAACAATATTTTGAGGGTAAATCAGCTTCTAATCTGTATTGATTCTTCTCAAATACTTTCCACTTCACAGATCTCTTCCTTTATAACATTTGTGCATGACTCTTTTGCAACAATCACAGTAAGTTTTAGTCTGTGTTGTAGTTTAGAATTTGATAATGGAACCTTTTGGCTCCTGTGCTGGTTTGGGCTGGGGTAGAGTAAATTTTTGTCACAGTAGTTGGTACAGAGCTGTGGTTTGGATTTGAGCTGACAACGGCGTTGATGACCAAGGGATGTTATCATTATTTTTGAGCAGAATTTACAAAGAGTCACAACCTTTCCTGCTCTTCACCCCACCCCACCAGAGGGGAGGCTGGGAGTGCACAAGTAGCTGGGAGGGGACACAGCTGGGACTGTTGACCCCAGCTGACACAAGGGACATTCCATACCAATGGCGTGGTGCTCAGCAGACAGATCTAGGGGAAGAAGGGGGAAGGGAAGGATGTTCAGAGTGCTGGCATTTGTCTTCCCAAGCCACCATTATGGGTGGTGGAGTCCTGCTTTCCTGCCCATGGGAAGGGGGTGAATGAATTTCTTGTGTTAGCTTGCTTGCATGCATGGCATTTGCTTTACTGGGTTATCTCAGTTTTATGCTTTCAATTCTCTCTCCCATCCCACCAGGGTATAGTGAGTATATAGCTGAGCAGGGCTGAGTTGCCATACCACCTCCAACAGTAACTTTACTTCCATGTAGACAGTAAATGGGGGCAAACATAAGTCAAAAATAAAAGAGGAATATTATTTATTTATTAAGAATTGACATTTTTATTAATTTCTATGTCCCACTTTCTGTTGGTACTGTTTTTTCTCATACATGTTGAAGTTTTTCTTTTACTTGATGCCAGTCTGGAACTGAGTGACACCTTTGCTGCTAGTGAAGAGCTTAAAAATGGAAGACAAGATCCAATCAGACAGACTAATTAGGGTATCCAGTGAGGATAGAGCCTGAATATTCACTGCACTTTTTTTTGGAAATACAGTACTGTGCAAATCCTTACTCAGGCTGATTGAGACAGTCTGCCAGCCAAACATCCTTAGTGATCAGTGAAAAAGATTGAAAAATATTAGAAAAGTAACTTCCATAAAAGTTTTGGGAACTGCTTAACTTAAAAAACTAACACTCTTAAATAAATGATCTAGCATTATCAACTTTCTTGATTGAAAGACTGAATTTATACCAGTACCTTGCATAATCATTTGCTGCAGTTTTGCAAGGGGAAACTTAATTCAAAGGTCAATCACAGAGTCTGAGCAACAATAGAGAATGATAGACCACAGCCATGAGAATGGAAGACAAATACACCCAGTGGAAATAAATCTCTTCTGACTTTTTTGGTCTTAAAACTTCAAAGCAAATCCAGAGTAGATTGCTTTTCCTATTTGGATGCTATTTTCTGTGCTTAGCAGGTGCATTGATTTGCAGGTGCAAACCTGGTGCCTCTGTGGGTGTGTCCCAGTCAGAGGTTGATGGGGAGTCAGAGGAGCATCTTATGCCTCTGTGCTGCCTGGCTTCTTCATTTGCATGGTCTGGGTAGGTAGAAGAATATGTGCTGGTTTTGAATTCAAATGTTAATATCAAAGACGTGTGATGACAGCACGACCAATTGAACTGTTGGCATTTTATTTCTCATTGTGTCAGCAGCGCATCTTCTGCCTACCTTCGATCCATCTTTTTTTTTTGGACACCACCATATAGACCAAGCAGGTATGGAAGAATAATTTCTTATGCTTGCATTGGCTTCAAACCTGTCGAGTTATGACTGCAGTCACCCTTTTCAGAGGCATTTGAACACTTGATGTTTCTGTTCCTGCGGATGTGCACAGAAAATAAATACAGGGCCCAAAGCAGGAATGAACTGAAAGGTGGATTGATCTTCCTGTTATAACTATTTGAAACTTGTGGGGGATGGAAAACTTTCAGATTTTTCCTTTTGATGAAGGAAGAAGGGCTAATATTGGAAAACGTGCAGAAGCACATATTCAGCAGTAATGGCTAATCATAGATATTGAAAGCTATAATGTGACTCACAGACATGCCATGCAAGGAGTAACTTGTAGCCACTCTGTTCATTTAACACTTCTTATCTGCTTCCACACCCACAAACAAAAGCAGGGTTTTAACCAGCAATATCTGTGCTTCTCTGACCTGCCTTTCAGTGTTGCTTGTGCAGTGGGAAAGCAAAAGGCCAGCTGAGAAGTTTATTCTCTGTAATGAGTACACTTCATGATATGATAGAGTCCTTGACAAGAGTGTTTTACAGAAGGAGTGACTAAGTAGTAGCTAAAACATTGTGCTCTCTAAAGAGTAAATGCTTTGGTACACTGCCAAGTTTCTGTTTGATTACAAAGAAATTGGAAAGGGACATCCATCCAGGTCTAATAAAGCAATTGTTCATTTCTTTTAGAAAATAATGAGCAGAAAAACTTTATTACAATAGCTAAAACATTTGGCAATTTATGTATTTATTTGCATATTTGCAAGGCTTGTGGGTAAAATAGACACCTGCTAAATGTATGGTGTGACTGATGGTAAAAATGGGTTCTTTTCACAGGTTTGTTCTTTACAACCAAACGGGCTTAAGAATTTTGCCATTTACATAACACAGCGTAAATTGTTTCACAGTAAATCTGCTTAGCAACTTTATTTATGGTAGAATGACATGTGCATTTTCTATGACACCTAATACTTTGGGTTTTTATTTTGTCAAAATTGTTGTTTTACTCCCTTCTCCCCCAATTATTTATAGTTAGGATCTATTTAGGCACTTTGTCTGAAAGGTAAGTTTCAATAGGATCCTGTTATAGTGTAGAATTTTGTGTTTGAAGTATTAATGTGTGGCACTTCTATGCAATGCTTTTTATTTATTCTTTTCCTGCAGGCTTTCAGATGCAAAATAACATGAGATTTGGCCTTTTTAAAGTATTTAATTGCTGGGATGGTGAATCTGTCATGAAAAATCAGGAGACTTATATTATGCACTGCTTTCTTGCCAGTTTAGACATACAACAATGCTTCCAGCTCTCCTTTCCATTGGTGCATAATAGATTTATTATTTTTATTGTGGCAAGACTCAGGGTTTGCATTTAGGGTCTGGTTAGGGTAAAAAAATGGGGGAAAAAAAATGGGAAAAGACATTAATTCCCAATCTCTCCAGTCTCTGGTCTGGGGAAAATTTTTCCTTTTCTTTCTATATCTGCTTGCAGTAAAGCTGGGGGATGTGCTTTGGATACTTCCTTGTGCAAAACCCATCTGGAAGAACAAATGAACCCTAGCAGGAGCTTTTCTAGCTCCCTTGAGCTTTGTTTTCTCCCTGCCCTCTCCGTAGGCAATTGCTGATGTGCATGTACATAGCAGTATACATGAACTGTCACCCACCCATCCCCACATGCACATTCTCCCTAGCTTGTCCTAGCCCAGAAATGTCTGAGGTTTTGTTGGATACTTATTTGTCTCTTTTGGTTTTTTTTTCTCTACTTCTGTGCTTTCTATCAAGTTCCTCTCTGTTTGTGGCAGGTTACTGAATAAGTAACAGTGGGGTTCTTTGGCAGTTGTGAGTTATGTCCTCGAGTTCTTGGTTTTGTTGGTTGCTATTTTGATATGACATGGTCTTTTCCAAGGGCTTCTGAAAGTCTACAGTAAGTAGCCATCTCCTCATTAGTACCTTGCATACTTGTCCTCAGGGATGGCTTATCCTCTGGAGTACTGGAGGAATTCAGTGCTACCCAAGAAAGTACTCATAAAGATTTTGCAAACTGATCAAAGCTTCAGGTGAAGGTTGTAGTGGAAAGGTGCTGAGAAAAGCCTCCGACCACACTTAGCATGGACTAAAAGGGTTTTCCTTCTTTTCTTCAACAATATCCAAGTATTTTAGCTATTTTTTATATTTTTTTAAATTTTTTTTCATAAATGTCTGCTTACAAACAGAGCCTCTGCTTATAAAACCAAGGGATCCTGTCAGAGGCTTACTTTTTCTTGAGAGTGAATTAATCTGTGCTAAGGTCAGTGCTGCTCTGCCTGCATTTAACTGCATGTAACCAAATAAACTTAAAAACCAGACTGGTCCTTCAGTCCTTCTAAACCACAGTCAGCCATAGGAATACTTGTTTTAAGCAGGTAAGGCTGCATGGTTGCATGGATCCCAAGAAATGAGGGTCTTGCTGCTTTGCTGCTTTTTGTAGCTAGTTTATACTGTTTTGTTTCTTTGCTGCTACATAAAATTTAGCACGGAAAAATGAATTCTACTCTGCTAAGCTGGGATAAAACAACTGCTACCCATGGAGGTGTAAGGAGGAGCCTGCATAGATAAGTCTCATTTCTGACTTCTATGGTTCAGGTAAGTGATTTATCCAATATCACTGTTTAGTGGACTGGAGGGAAAAGCTTGAGATTTCTGGAAGAGAACAATATTTAATATTCTAGTCTTTATGGCATATAAATGTACAGGGTAAAGAGGAATACACTTTCAGTTCTGCAGATAAAAATATTATTTTAAGGGCAAAGTATTTTTAACAGTCCCTTTGACTAACAAGAGGATGGGATGGTTTGTTGCTCTGAACACAGGGTGTTACTTTAAATTTCAGAGGTACTCGATGCATGTTACAATTTGTACTCCTGTTTTCTTAGTTAATTTTGGCATGTCACTTTAACCATAGTGTTAACCACCTTAACAACTATTTTATCCCTGTCAGGGATCCATTGCCTGCAGCTGCTTTCTTTATCACAATATTTGTTCACCTTGTGGAAAGCATTTGGTAGGAAAGACAAATATCTTTGCTTTGCTCCTAATGCACTGACTTCTACACAGCTCTGACTGGGAGTCCAGTGGTATAGGAGCAGGAAGCCATGTGGATAGACACATTTTCTGTAGAAAGAGAATACCTAATGAAAACAAAATGAAAAAAACCCCAATATGTGCTATAAGAGTAAGATGCTGCTTCAAGACGTGATTTTGTGACTTAGCATCACGTCTAAAATATTTACTACCTATGACACAAGTTAAAGTTTAGGCAAAATTGGCTTAGACCTTCACTCCTGAATTGTAATAAAATGCACATATGTGTTCTTTGCAGATCTCAAATGTGAAGCATTTTTGGATGTGGCGTGGTTCTTCTGTTTAAGAGAAAATGTACAATGGACGATAGAAGATAAATGCTTTGCAGCAGATATTCCCCCTGACCCTGCTTTTCCTGTTAAGCAGGCAGTTTTCTGGCCACATTGTGGAAAGTGATTTGTACTGAAAGTCACTATTTAGGTGCACAAATATGGAAGCATTGCTTGTGTGGAGAATGGTTAGAAAAATGAGAAATCTCTTATCTACTGTGGTCTCTATCTACTTACCTCCACATTCAAAATGAGGGAGGGGAACAAAACCCCTTCCAATTCATCTTAATAAGATGACATAAGTTGGCAAGTTTTTACTTTTATTACCCGGTCTACTCCAGCATCCTCAGCTAGAAGTCAAATTGTTGGCACAGAAACATCCACTTTTCTTGGTCTTGTTCCACTCTTCTTCCAGCTTGAGGACTCTATACAGGATTAATCTAAAGTCAGAAAAAAAGCATTAAGCAAAGCAATAAAAATAATTAATCTAAGTTTGAAAGAGATATTTTTCCCTCCTTCTGCCATTTCTTTGCAAAGGATGTGCAAACACTTTTCCCTAAAGTGGGAAGCTGAGAGGTGCTATTTGCTGTACTGGAATACAGCTTCTCCCTATCCTCTCCCCTCCACACTCTGTTTGCCCCAGAGTTAAGGGCTGTTGTTAAGGGCTGCCTTAATGTTAATGGAGTCCACTGTTTCAGGCTAATCTCAGGTATCAGCTAAAGCCATCAAATCAACCATCTCCAGCTGTGAAGTGAGTCTAGAGGACTCCAAGTTCTTCAGCCTTTTTAATTTTTATCTTTTGGTCTTGTTTTGTTCATGACATATTTATGACCAGTGGGATTGAGATGAAAAGTCTTTATGTACATACATGAAAAAAAATCAGTGCTATACTATTTTTTCTTTTTTCTTTTAATGATATTTCATTTCAACGAGCTCTTTCTATCTAGACAGGGTTCTGCTTAATTAGATATTTAAATGATTGGAGCAATGCTGTTTCTTTAACTCCTAACTGCAACAAACACATACGAAACACACTGTTGGCGGCATTTAATCAACAGCAGTCAATTTATCATTTTCACAGTTTTAGTGAGTGGTTATGAATCACTAAAATCACAGGTATTGTAGATGCAGCGTTGTGGCACTATCATTAACAAATATACAGTGCACAGAGGGATGACTTGGTAATTGAGTGGGACTAATAAGAATACATCATTTAGCTGTATGTGACAAACTGTGCCTCAAAACACAACCATGGAAAATTCACGTTTTGCTTAATAAATAAATTACACAGCCAATGTATTATACATAATTTGTGTCCTCATGGATTTGAATGATATATAATGCATACTCCAAGTCATTTATTTATTAAGACTAACTATATATATTGTAGGTGGGGAATTTTAAACTCTAGAGTAAGACCTGCATAGGTAACTGTTACAACTACTGAGTTTGATTGGGCAGCAAATGAGGCTGTGCATTTGGGGAGCTCCAAACACAGGCAAGTGTTTCTAATGTTACAAGCTCCAGTGTGTTAATAAACTTCACTTTCCTCCATTAATTTGAGGGATAAGAGGACTAAAGTTGAAGCTTCACTGGAGAAGTAACTTATTCAGCAATGGAAAACAAGGAATTTTTTCAATAAAAGGAAAATACTGATTGCAGCAAGGAGCTTTGCTGCACTTGGGTAATAACAAACACTTCTGTAATGTTTAGGAAGAGGCAGTTTTACACTTGTGGGCATCTAGGCCTGTTGGCCAAATCAAAGAACATAGCAAATTAAAAAATTGGTTTTCTTGAGCATCTTGGATAAAATGAGTAGATGAATATTTGACTCACAGATGCTTTCAAAATACTTTCCAATAGATGCTCAAAAGTTTGTCATCTAACATGCTCTGCAACTGGCCTATAGCGTTTTGTTTCAAGACTTCTGCAATTCTCTGCTTAAACTACTGTCATGTCCAGATTCTTCTGGGTTTTTTGTTTGTTTCTTTGTTTTTCATGGTGTCTAGCAACTCTGATTTAATTTCAGGAAATGTTTGTTTTCTTCTATCATATTGACTAAAGTGTAGTATTTTGTAGGACCCTTTCTATAGCATGTAAATTTGAATAAATTCTGGAAAAGTAATATTTTGAAATGAAACTGTTTTTATTTTAAAATAGCATTACTGCTGTGAACCTCCAACTAAAAACAAAGAGTAAGAACTAAAAAAATATAGCTCTTATCAAGTTGCATTAAATAGCATTGATCAACCATCATTTCAGGTGCACATATAGAATCAACAATTTCCACCTTGAGTTTTCCCTGAAACATTACCTATGGACTGCATAAGTCTGCATATAAACAGGTTTTCACAGGGAGACTAGAACTGTCCTTTTTCTGATATTGGTGGAAAAAGTTGGCTTGCTAAAAAGAGCAAGCTGTGTAAAACCACCAAGAGTAACCCAGTCTAATCTGTGAGAAGGGAGAACACTAGCTCTGGGAATAATGTCAAGGTTGATTTCTCAGCAGTTACTTATTAAAACAAAAACCCAGCAAAATGAAACAACCCTTTCTTTTCTTACTCCAGAACCATGTGGTTTTGTTGCATTTTTTTTTTTTTTAATTAGGTATTTGTAACCAATTCTGAAATCTTACTGTGATTTAAAATTGTGGAAGCTTTATCCAGATTTGAATTTCTTTGGCACTGCAGAAGTGCCTGAGATTTCTCTTCTACTTTTGGGGGAAAAAACCCTAACCAAACAAACTACCAGATTTAACTCTATATTAAGGTGGGTTTGGCTTTAGCTTAAAGTTCCTGAGAGGAAACCTTCTGTGAATTTGCTTCGAGCAAGCCAAGGCAAAGTCACTCAACACACAGCCTTGAGCTAGTACAGATCTGTGGGCAACAAACGGAAAAAAGTTGATTGTTTCTGATAAATTATCCATCAGGTTTGGAATGTTATTATGCTTTGAATTTAAAGTGAATTGAATAACCTAAGTTGGATAAAGGAAAGTGCAATATTAAGACAACCAAGTTTCTTCATATAGTTTCCTTTCCTGGGAGTAGTTTCCTTTTTGGAGTTGCAAAGCAATGTGTATCAAATTTTGAAACCTCTACCTGATAGGCAACATTCAGCAGCATGTGTAACACTGCCTTGGATGGTGCTTGCTTAGCTGCTGCTGCAGCCCAAACTTGGAGTACAGTGCTTCACAGAAGGAGGTCAGGTAGCTGTCAGATAGCTTGTTTCATCCTTATATATCGTACTAGGAAGATATTCAGCCCACGTAATTTGTCCTTTTTTAAAAAATTGGGTTTTGGTCACTAAACTGTAGCTGGTTCTTTTCACAGCAGAAACTTGGTAGCTTCCTACCATCTGCTTGCTCAAAGAGTGCCAGACAAAGGGAAATACCTTAATACCTATGAGAACATCAGCTTTCACATCACAAGTGAAACCAATGTGAAGCTCAAGCCTATTGATTGGTTGTAAAGTATGACTAAATGGATAACATGAATTTCCTAGCTTCCCAGAAAATAAGCACAAGGCCTTTGGAAATTTCACAGCCTGGCTGCATATTGTATCAGCCCATAGCATCATTGATTTGTTTTCTTCAACAGAGTTGCTTCTTACTTGAGAGCAGTCTTTTCATCTCTTTTTCTCTGGGATCAAGATGATCTTACAGTTGATTGTGTAGCTGACAATTTAAATTCAAATTGAAGCATGACTCTATTTTTCAATAATTCGATACAGACTGTAGCCACTAACTCTTCCCCGATTTGTATCGTAAGTGCTTTAGTGTCTTTCCTTTGGCCCTACTGTACTCTTTTTTCCTCTTTGTTACAAAGCCACCAGAGCTGAAACTTCCAGAGAAATTCTACTAACTACTAGTTATCTTAAAATACCTTTCACCTGATGAAAAAGAGCCAAAGTGCTAAATTTTCACAGCTCCAAAACGCATCAGTGTGAGTATTACACATACTGACCCAGCCTGGTGAAACCAGCCTGGTGTTCACAAGTGGTGGGGTTGGGTTACAAAAACCCTGCACGCCCTGGCACTAAATATGGTCTGAGGGTAAATGACTACTGATTTTAACTGTGAAAGAAATGAGTGAAAGTGTGGCATGCCAGTGAACTTATTCACCTTCTTTTCCAGTATTTTTTGGACAGCTTTCAGCTGCATCTGTCTGCTTCCTTCCAGCTCTTTTCAAAGAAAATAGCAAGACTCAGAATAAGACATGGATTTAATTGCAAAGCATCGTCTCCTCTTTTAATGCTTGTAACAAGCCAATGAGCACTGAAAGGACCCTTGGTATAATAATGTGTAAAAAAAATATATATACTGATTAAGGCTGCTGGGTAATAAAATGTCCTTGGTATAATTTGAGTCATTTCTCTTTGTGGTTCTATCATTAACCCTACAAGAGCCAGTGCCTGCATTTTGGTACACTGTCTTGTTAGTCTAGCCTTTCTGATCCCCCAGAATTAAACTTATGCTAAGAGGACTGCAAGATAAAAATGCAGGCACAGGGATGGTTAGGCCCCTGCAGTCACCAAGATGAATTAAATAATTTAAATTGACCTAGGGGCCTGTGTGTAGAATAATCCTCCACTTAGATGACCCAGTGATTCTTAACTCATTTCTAAGTCTGTATCCAGTCAATGTGAAAGTGTTAATGTTCCTGTATCACAGTACACTGATTACACTTATCTTTTTCATACCCAATAACCAGAGACAATGATTATATTATTCATAAGATATTTTTACCTGAAGTAATAAAGCATGCAGCTTTAGTTATTATTTCCTAATCTTTTTTTTTTTTTTTTTAACTGTACTTTTTTCTCCAGCCCCAGGGATAACCCTACAATTTATATTAAAAAACATTCTCCCCTTGCACACCTTTCTTTTTTTTTTATCTCTGTCTATGCAAAGCTGGTATAATTGTATCAGCAATGTGTTTATGTGAACATTCTTGTAGCTTTCAGGGAATACTATCCCTGCAGGGCTGGCCAAAAAAACACAACACTTTCTTTTTAAATTGAAAAATAAAATTGGAGAGGGTTAATGTGGGAGAAAGAGGCTCGTATGAGCACGTCTTTTCTTACCTTAATCAGGTAATACACAAGGCAAAAAAGTCTGACATGTCCACAAACAGTTACTGTGCTGCCCGCCATATGCTGCCCTAGTGTTCCAGATGGACGGAGAATCTGTGAAAGTCATGTTTCATGAGCATTCCCTTCAGGCTCCCAGGAACCTCCAGGACACAGCTGGAGAGATGTATGCACACACCAGTGTGGTGCTGTGGGGGGTGTGCATGTGTGTGTGTGAGAGAAAGAGAGAACATAGATGTCTGGTAGGCAGTGAGGCTGGTTCTAAATAATTTTGAGAGAACTAAAGGGCAGGGGGGGAGTGATGTGGAAATCTTGCATTTGACTTCACATGGCATGCCAAGAAAATTTCCAAGTGCGATTTCTAGAACTCATTTGCTCTCAAATTCACCAATATGTGAGACTTTATTTCATTTCCAAGAGTGACACCACACATTATGCTATAGAAAGATGGGACAAATGTACAGGGAAGCAATGAATGGGTCTAATCCCTGCCCCAAATAATCAGACAAGAAAATTGTTTTCATGCGTCTTTGCTCTCCAGTGTTCTTTGTAGTATAACACTTCGGACCCAAAAGCTGAATGAAGCTCCCCATCATTCTGCAGGACCATTAGCAAAATTTGTATTTACATTTAAATAGCACTATCCCAGTGTTTCTCTCTTCTGGGACTTGCAGTTGTATTATAATGCCCTAATTATTGTTCACTGCAGGAGGATTTTTATCAGGCCACAGGTATTTGAATATCAGTTGTATTTAACATGACTGCTAGGAGTTTGTTCTACTAAAATCTATGCATGAATGGGTTGGAGTTAGCCAAAACATGGCTAGTAACCTGACCATTAATCTGTTTAACCCTGGAAACATGTAGCAGAGCATTTGAGCCAGGCTTTAAGGCACCCCCCACTTCTTT
Organism: Parus major; assembly: GCF_001522545.3. Classification (NCBI taxonomy): domain Eukaryota; kingdom Metazoa; phylum Chordata; class Aves; order Passeriformes; family Paridae; genus Parus; species Parus major. Next base: position 92,819,778 of record NC_031769.1, read on the forward strand.
AGATGCTGTAACTATCCCCTCTGCTCACCCTGCACATGGCCCACGGAGGTCTGCTTTTCACTTGGCCCTTCCCTTTTTCTTCTTCCCTCCTGTACAGGAGCACTTGGGGTCCATCTTCACCTTCCAACAGGAGGGCACAAGTCAGAGGAAGGTGTGCTCCTCCATCTGCCTTTCTCTTCCAGCTGTGCTGCAAGGCAATCAAGTGAAACCCCAGTGAAATGAAACCCCAGACTGATCCTAGGTGGCCCCACAAAGAAGCAGGGGAGCACTCACAGCTGTACATAACCACATTTCTATGTATTGGGCTACCTCCCCATTTCACTGCAGGTCTAAAGTTATGGGCTGAGATTATACACCTGTAGGAAGCTGTTGACATGGTAGGAAGACATTGACCTCTTTAGATTTAGACTTACAGTTATTTCCTAAGATGAGCTCCAGTCATATAATTTTCTGGAAAATAGTGAGCCCCTTTTGATAGCCATGACCTTAGATTAAACTTGAGCTAATTGAAATTTTGTGGCAAAAAACAGGCTTTTTTCCCCAAAATTTCCCAGCTATCTATGTTCTTACCTAGTACCATAATATAGAAAAACATGCAGTTGTTGACTGACTCAGTGTCAGCTCTTACCATTCTATACATAGTCTACTCTTTTCAAATGATAGTGTTTTTACAGGTGATGTTAACATAAAGGCAAAACACAACAGAAGTTCTTTGTGTTATGCAGATAATCAGTGACGTTTGTGAGGCTGTGTCCTACATGGGTGGCCTGGTTGACCATGGCAAGTTTCTGTATAAACTCCAGGGATAAAAAAGTCAAACCCTGCCCTGGAAAATAGTTGTTGCTTTTCAAAATTAAGAAATGGAATAAATCTCTTTAAATGCGTGGCCTATAACAACCACCTGAAATTTCTGTCATGCTGAGATACTCACAAAGCTCTTATTCTTATTTGAGCATCCACAGTCCTGCCTCTCCCTGCCCAACCCCTCACCTGCCCATGGCCCAGGACTCCACTTCAGCCTTCAGGGCTGTCATCAGCTGTCCCAGTGGTGGTGCACCAGGGCCAGTCTTCAGCTCCCTGAAGCTGAAACTCCCTTCAGCAGCCTGCTCCTGCCTGGCTGTGGACCTTAAACCTGGTCTGGACCTGCATTTTCCCAGTCTCCAGGGGGGTACCTGGTGCTCAGCAATGGGACTGCCCTGGGGTCCCTGTCTTCCCAGTTCCTATATGGGGGGTAGGATGGGTCCTGGCTGCCAGGATCCACCCTGACAGAGCCCCATGGGGATCCCCCACCATCCTGGCCCCAGGGAGCCCTGACCTCCCCCTGTTCACATGCCTGGATTAATTTGTCTTTAATTCTGTACAAAATCAACGCATGATCTCGTGCACATATTACCAGCTGACATAGGAGTGGAAAGGTAATATCCTGGCTATTTATTTCTGTAACTTGATCATATTAGCAGGGATGTTATTTTAAGACGAGAAAAATGCCTCACAAAAAACAAAACAACAAACAAACAAACAAACAAAAAACAAAACAAACAACCCCAAACAAAAAATAACCAACCAACCAAACAAAAAAGCAAACCCAAAAAAACTTCAATGCAATCTTCCATTCATTCTCATCAGAGAAGAAAAGGCCTTGGCCTCATCCCCAGCAAGCTTTGCTCCCATGAGGCATTGTAGCCTCTCCGTTCCTTCTCTCCTTCCAGGGCTATAAATTAATATCTCATCATTGACCATAATATGCCCTGTAACTCTGTTTATTATTACTGCGTATTTTAGACAGGTGGTAAGTATTGGCACTTTTTATTATGCTGATAAACAATGTCGGACTGCCAGGTGAAATGTGTTGTCGGGGTGATTTCTCACTTCCCTGTAGCCTCCCATGGATTTCTGCCTGGGCTGAGGGAGAGCAGAGCTCCAGTGAGTCTGTCTTTTGCCGCACGCCTCTCCCCTCTCCTCTGGGGATCAGCCAACGGCCGCCACTCCTCTCCTCTGCACGCTTTCAAGGGACATAATGCCACAGACACACACAGCTCTTAGGAAACCAGGCACAAATACAAGCCTTCCCATCCTTGTTTCCCTCATGATTGCTGCTGCTCTTTCAGATCCACTCCTTTTTGCTGTGCAGCCTTTGGAGGTCCTGTACTCCTGACCTGCTGTTGTTTCCGAGATCTGGAGTGGGAGCTTGGTGTAGGGTGACCAGGAGACGTGGGTATATTTGGCTATTTACTGAAAATTCCTTAGGCACACATACCCACTGCTACTTACATGATGCTGCCTGGCATATATCAGGTTCACACATAGCGCTCACACGTACGTGATATTGCCTCAAATGTATCAGAGCCTTTCTCGGCTGTCTTTCAATCTCTCCTCTTGCAGCATTGCATCTACTTACCAACTTTGCTTCTCAGACACCTCGCAGCGTGTTGCAGAGGGTGTATGTGTGTGTGTGTCTGTGCAGTGCTGTGGAGAGGTACCTGAGCGAGGTGCAGACACCTGGCAGGAAATTCACCTTGATGCTGCTGGTGGCACTAATGCTGCTATGTTGCTCCCAGTACATAAATTAGCTTGGCTGTTCTCAAGGCATACATTGTATATACATGTGTACGGTGTCCTGTCTGGCACTAACAGCAGCCATTTTTCCTCTGCAACCCTCTTGTCCAGCTCAGAGATGAATGTAAAGAATTTTATGCAGTTTATTTCGAGATCCACTTTTTTTTCCAGACTTGCAAACCCTAGGCACTAAGTGAAAAAAATGTAAAAAGAATATTGGTTTTCAACTTTACTTAAATACGCAAATGTTAAGACAATTCAAGGATCTTGGTTGTTGATACCTCTTTGTTCATATGTTGTTTTTGAGCATATGCAGCCACTCATTACTGAAATGTGCCTTTTCTCCCCTGCCTTTCCAGACTGAATCCAAGTTCTCTAATCAAAAGGGCAGTGGGAGGGATGTAGCCAGTAAGTTAAAAGGTCACAGAAAGGAAATGCTCGTATATGATAACTGATTTGTGTTTTGACTTATTTTAATAAGACTAATTTTGATTTTTGAGAATTCTCCTCTCCTCTCCTCTCCTCTCCTCTCCTCTCCTCTCCTC
>NC_031769.1:92823111-92869547 GCF_001522545.3 Parus major
AACCTCTCCGAACCTCTCCGAACCTCTCCTCTCCTCTCTTGAAAAACCTCCTCATTAAGGGAAGTGGAAGGGCAGGCACTGATCTCTTCTCTCTTGTGACCAGTAACAGGAGCCAAGTGAGTAGCCTGAAGTTGTGTCAGGGGAGGTTTAGGCTGGATAAAAAGATTTTTCCCCAAGAGGGCAGCTGGGCCCTGGAACAGGCTCCCCAGACAACTGGTAACAACACCACACCTGACAGAGTTCAAGAAACATTTGGACAATCCTCTCAGGAACATGGCATGTTTCTTGGGGATGGTCCTGTGCAGAACTAGGAGTCGGACTTGATGATGTGTGTGGGTCCCTTCCAACTCAGAATATTCTGTAACTCTGTGATTCTGAGTTAAAAATTGTTGCAGATGGAATTTAATGTTGGTTTTATCTGCTCTGTGTATTTTTTGTGGCATTTCAGATTTCTTTTCTTTAATTAAATACACGATTTACTGTCACTGTTCATGTGATTAAAGCAGTATGTACTCCAAAGAAAGCAGGACTTAGGATCTAAAATGATTGCATTCTTTTCCTTTCCCCATAGGCTGCAGCTGTAAAGACTGTGGGGTGTCCCAGAGCCAGTGTCTCCACAGCATTGTAAAGGACACATGATTCCCAGGTCACCTTGCCTTGTTGGAAGAGAGAGAACTTCTGCTGCTAGTCACCCATACCATTCACTTCTGTTTCAGTGGCTGTGGTAGCTATTGAGTTTCTAAGAGACAGGACTTTGGATAATAAAAGTTAGCAACATACCAAGGGAAATACCAAGCAAGGGTTGGTATAACACAATAGAGTGGCTCATGTGGTTTCCTGTCCTAGGTGCACCTCCTTTATTTGTGCTGCACAAGTGACCCTGAACGAAATGAGGAAACAAAGGGATGGCAACAGGTTTGGAGTAGAATATATTATGTATGTATTATGTAGTCTTTTAGTCAAGGTTTGCTGGGTCTGAAAGATTCTGTCCAGAAGTGAAGCTCCATATTGTTTTCCTGATACAATAAACTACAGTGGTAATCTCAATAAATTAAAAAAAAAAAAAAAAGGTGATACCCCCATGTCATATGATATACTCATTAAAAACCTAGAAATAAGATCCAGTCCTAACTCTTAGATCTTTTCATTACTGGGAGAGTTCTGCATTGTGCTCCATCTGGACATGCTGTATGCTTTGGGGAGAAGGATGAACTGATCTGGGCTACAATTATGTCACCTCCTAGCACTTGTCCATTGGTATTATGGAGACATTCTGGTGAGGGATGCAGTACCCTGAATGTGAAATTCCCTGATAACTGGGTGCCTAAAAGCTAGATCTGGATTTTTATGCCAGCGGCCATCTCTATTTAAAATGCAAGATAAATTAATCTCCTCCCCCAACATTATCAGAATCCCACAGATGGTGTTATTATAAATAAGTTCTGTTTATCTAAAAGTATTAGCATTTAACTCTAGGAGGAATGGTTGTTGTCACGTGTGGTTCAGATCTTTATAGATGTTAGGGGTTTCTTTTGCCTCCAGCAAGATGAATATACTAAAAAAAAAAAAGAAAAAAAAAAGAAAAAAAAAGAAAATACATATAGTTGTTTTACTGGGATATACACCCTCTTGTAGGCTCTTATTTGTGAATATTTAGCTGAGCAACTGAAGTCAAGGAAGGAAAAAGTGAAAAAGTGTTAATCACAAATGTGCAAATAACATCCATGAGAGTAATTTCAGCTAAAGCTACCATAGCAATGCTCATTATCATAGGTAGATATTTAAAACTGGAGGAAAAGGATGATCTTATTGCATAGGAACATAAGGGTTAAGGAATAATTTTAAGGATGGCAAGCTAGGATAAGTAGTTTGGGTGAAGATGGGGTTGGTAATGAAAAAACCTGAAAAAACCAAGCTACAATCAATTTTTAGACACTTCTGTAAAGAAAATGAGGTAATCCAATCAAGGAATGCAAACAGAGCCATTTGGTTAGATGACCAATTACACTGGGGCAATAGTCAGTCATTAATATTTGTGCCATATGTTTATGAAGAATCCAAGGGCTAGATTAAACAAACTTGAAGTAACTGGGACTTAACAGGTAACTCATGGAGGAAAAAAAATAAAGGGCCTAGAGAATTGATTAACTTTATTCACTGGAAATGATATGCCCCTTTTTCTGAACAAAGTCATACTCAATGTCCTTGCTCTGCTGTATTACTGATGGACTTTGTGTCTATATTTTGCTCTGAATCATTTTGGATAACTGAGGTTGGTGAGCTTTCTGTTTTCCCTGGAACATAGTCTGTGTTCCCTAAATGAAAAGAAAGTAAACCTCTTTACATTTATGCAGTCATTAATTAACCTGCAACAACTTAGTGGCACCAAGGGACTTAGTGTGTTAAGAATAGACATCAACTATTTGACAACTTTGACTAACTTTTCTGGTTTTTTGTCACTTAAGCACTTAACTGTATTTAATTGAACTGGCTACCTGAAATCAGAATGATGTAGTATCATATATTAAGACCGTCAAGGTTTTCATAGGTCATGTGCTTCTTGCTCTCTTAGTCCATATCTAATGCCCTGTGCTGTTCTACTCCAGGTCTCAAATGAAAATCTGAGAATCCATTGTTTCCTGTGTTGGTCAGTGATTCAGGGACAGAAAAACTAGTTTCTTTCCTATTTATTGAAAATGGTAGTTTCCTTCCCCTTTGGAAATGAAAGTGCTGAACCGGAGAAATGGAAGTTCAAACCATGCTCAAGGTCGTGATATTTGACATAGTCAGATAGTCTGGTGTTCAGAGGGACAGAGTCATGGGTGACTCGTGGGTGTAGAGAGCTTTTTAGCAAAGGAAAATTTCCTAGTAGTGATAATCCAAGGTCAAATGTTAGAAGTTGAAAGTACAAGCCAGAAAGTAATTCTGTTTCAGGGTTTTATACTTTTGTTTTGCTACCATCATAACTTGGGGAGGAGGAGAATCTGTGTGACTAGCTGTCTTTGTAGATACTCATATATGAATTGTTAAACCTCAGAACACTTCTTTGATGCTAGAGGGACCCTCATTAATTATATAGATTCTTGTCTATTTTTGTATTGTATGCAAAATCAGCTGTTTTGATAATGTGAAAGCACTTTGAGATTAGCCTGTGCTTAAGACCTAGTAGGACTCATGTGCTATATTCCTCAACTAGGATTTAATATGCTAGGGATTCTTTTAGTAGATTATACTGCTCAGAAATTATAATATGGAGGTAATTAGTCTCTTAGCTTAATTAATATAAGCTATTTAGAGTGGCAAACTAAGATATGGAAGAATCAAACTCTGCTTTTGTGAAGAAAGTACTTGAGGCTTGATTTCTTGCTTCTTCAAAATCCAGGGAAAGCTACATGGCTCCAAAACTCCAGGGAGAGAAATCCTAAGCTTCAGTTATAGAGCCAAGCCCCTAAATTTGTCTGAGGAGCCAGCTCTTTTGCTTGTGAGCACAATTCACCTGAGCTGTCTTAGACTTTTTTTGGGGGACCATGCCATTTTCTTTGAATTCCACCTGTAGCTGACTTCTGGCACCTGACCACTTGCTGTCATTTCCATTAGGAGCCAAGGTCAATGGCAAAAATAGCAAAGACAAAGTTTACAGTGCCAAGTCTAACTGCTTTTGTGAATCTAGCTCATTTGGGGTTTTGCCTGGAATTAACAAACACAACAGAAGTCTTCAATGGGCTTCATAGTGTTTTTTGACTACTTTTCCCCCCTTCTACAATGACTCTGTTCTAAAAAAATTCACAATCTAACACACTTTACTCTCAGGAAAGGTTTTCAGGGAATCAATCTACATTTTCACTTCTTAAAGTGAAATAATGCATCACCATACTTAGAGTTCTGTATCCTCATTCCAGCCTCATGACTGTAATGTTTTTCCTACCATAAAGAATAATGCTTTAGTGTTGACACACTTCAATCCACAAGATGTCAGCTGTTAGGATTTTCTACAAAGTGAGATCATGCTCTTTCAGGCCTGTTTGTGAGTCAGCTGAAAGGACTCTGCAGTGCTAGTGAGGAGGGCTTTATTTTCATTCTGAGACAAAGTTGTTTTCTTCCTAATTAAGACACTGGAAAATTTTACTTTGTCTTCATTGCTGCAAAATAGAGGACAGGAGAAGAGGAACTTGATTAGAACATCCTATGTGCAATGTTTTGGCCCTGACTGGTCTGCCAAGTAAGAAGCAAATGGTAAATGTTTTCTTTTAAATGTGTCTTAATTTCTTTCAAGTTCCTGTAAAACAGTGCAAGCTGAAGGAAAAAAAGATGAGCCACCAAAAAAATAATAAAATTTTGCTATTGTCCATAAGGAAAAATACATTGATTGATTATTTTTGGTTTGTATAAAGTCACTTGACTGAAACTTCAGACACAACAACACATCATTATAAAGTACAGAGACTTTTTCAGTGTCTGAAAAAGTACTCCAAAACAAAGTTCCATAGTGCCTTGGTCTGCCTCCATAGCCTCCTTGAGAAAAGCCAAGAAAAACAGCAAGGTTTTGTGACATGGCTTGGAGGTCAATATATCTTGGCTCTGCTAAACCAAGAAGGGAAATAAAAAGTCTGGATCCAAGAACCCCTCACATGAGCTATCTTGTAGCAGAGATTACTCCCAGGTAATTTGGGGCTCTGTCAGTCAAGACAACACCACTGGATGGATCTCTAGGAAGAGGCGGATCCAAATCATGTAGGGATTCAAAGCTCAAAGTCAGTATTTATACCAGGGCTGTGGAAGGTGGCACTGAAAGGCAGGGAGGAGGCATGAGTGTGGCTGAGCAGAGAGGCAGAATGACCACAGGCACGATATCATAGTGAGCCGTGGCAGCCCCTCAGCGCGGAGCTGCCCCAGGAGTTAATGCTGGCTGTGATCAACACGGCGGATTGGGAGCACAATGCTTTTGGTCAGCAAAGCTGTGGCTCCCCAAGCATTTCTGAGCAGTGAGACAGGCACTGCTGGTCAATAACAGACTAACAAAAGCTGTATAAAGTGTATTGGGTCAGGTGTGTGCTCCCTGCATCACTCACACACGCAACCCAAATCATCTCTCTTAGACAGGATTCCCATTTACACAGCATGTAGAAGTGGAGACGGCAGAATCTGTGCAGAACAGGGAAAAATGTGACTTCTTGGGGTAGGAGGAAACTCATCATTTTCTAGTGATTCACTGGTGCTGTTGGAGCAGTGGTAGGCAAAACAGCTTGAGCAGTTCTATCTGCTTTCCTAGAGGTGTAAGATCTGTCCACTTCTGAGCTCCAGGCTGGTGGCAAGGTCTGTTCAGCTGTGATTACAACAAACTCTTTTTTGCACATGTAGTGTTTTCTCCCAAACCAACACGTCAACTCAGATGGGATCAGTTTTTCTGTAAGACCTGTTGGGGAAGAGTGCACATTTAGAACAGCTGCAAATGAACTAAATGGTAGCTGGAAATGGTCAGGCAACAGTCCAAGCTAACATTAGAACAACAGAGAGGGTGAAACAAAGTGCTTTTTTTTTTTGCTGAATCAATAACTCTGTCCAGGTTAACTTCAAGGTGTTGCTTACTTCATTGCTGTGCATCACATAATTAATTTTTTCTGCATTTGGAGATCCAATTTGTGCAGCAAGCTTCCCACTGAGGCTTCACCTAGGTTTTACTTTAATTTAACTAGAGGGTTGGTGTTTTTTCTGTGTGTTTGCTTCTCCTCCCTGTGCTTCTAAATCTAACTCCTCATTGTAAAAACAAGGGAGCATTGCTGTTAAAAGCCTAATGGAGAAGCTGGCTCTGGAAAGCTGTATTCTCACCCCCGGAGAAATCTTGGAAATGGTGCAAGCCTATGGTAACTAATGCAGCCTTTGCAATGACAAATTTATTCCTTCATTTGCAAGCAAAATTGATGCACATTGCTAGGTCTTGATGACCTCTGTTTTTTTGTTTTGCTTTGTTTGTTTTGTTTTATTTTGTTTTTTTCTTTTTCTGTCAGTTTCCCCTGTTTGCCTAACATTGTGTGAGTTTGGAAAGAACTTAGGGCTTTTCAGGACTAAAGGAATTGTGCAGTCACATCTCCAGGCTTTCTATTTGACACAAACAAACAAGAAAGAGAAATCTATTATACACTGCTCTGTATGGGAATGATTTGAGCTACTCAGCAGTCTTTCTTTAAAACTCTTTCCTTAAAGAGGTAACTAGCTCCTTCTCCACTCTGTCTCAAATTTCTAGCATAAAAGCTGGATTGAAAAGCCAAGGCACTGGAAAATAAGGCAGATACATGTGGCAAATACATTTAGCTAGAAAAATTTTGCTAGCTATCATGCTCCATGCTGTTGTATATGATTATTAGTTGCAAAATAGCATAGCTTGAATGTTATTACTGAACATTAAAGAACATTTCACTTCTAATTATGGAATAAGGAGAAGAGCTTGCAACTTACCTACCAAACATTTGCTTTGCACACATAAGAGTTTCCATTTTTAAAATCTTTTTCATTTACAAAGCCCTGCAAACAGGCTACTTTCTTTTGCAGCTCCCTTGTACCTTGAAGGTGCCAGTGAAGAAAGAAAAAAACATTCAAACCTTAAAGTCTACATTTAATTTAAATGCTTTACACTATTTTGAGTAAAATACTGAAATTGAGCAAAGGGTCAAAATATTTTTCAGCTTAATTAGAGACTTGGTGATTGAGGACCTGAAAAGAGCATTTTTTAAGATCATTTAGAACACTTCTGAAAGAGTATGGGGAGGAAGTTCCTCAGATCAGTGGACCAATCTTCTTTCTGTTGTAAGCAATTGCACCAAAAAAAAACCTCCACCGGTCTCACATGAAAGCTGATCTTGATTTTGTCCCCACTACTTCTATTGCAAGAGTTTTTAAAGCCTTATTCTCCTTTATTTTTTTTTTTTTTTAAAGCAAGAGAGCAATTAATGGCAGTTCTGCAAATTGAATGACTTCAATCTTTGGCACAGAGAATATTGCATAAGGACTGTGAGTTATTAATGATAATATTACCCTGTTACCTAAGACATCTTTACTAGTAGATCTTCAAGTTCTTTAAAAATGAAGCAACTGTCAGGGTCTCCATTTTCATATGGGGAATTAAAGCTTTGCAGAGTGAGATGATGTGCTCAAGGTCATCTCAGTTAACTAATAGCATAGCTGGCATTAGAAAGCAAATCTGTACAGTTCCAGGCCACTCTGTTATCCAGCAGATCACACTGACTTCCCCTAGGGTTAGAAAGGATCGCTTGATTGGTGATAAAACAGTGTTAACTACTGAGGCCAGGATTTCTGAAAGAACCTTGGGGCTTAAAATGCATGTCTCCCACACACAGCAGTGCATGGGTGTCGTGAGTTGACCCTGAAAACCTGAAATATCCCATTGTGTTTAATTTTTCTCTGGAAGATGCAAGCCATAACTGCTCTGTCTCACAGTCCCATTTTTATTAAATGTATATTCTTAGGAGATGATGCTCTACCCTGTTTTTGAGGCCATTCAATTAAGCTTATAATTAGAGATTTGCTGCTGCAGCAGAGAAACAGATAGTTACAATACTGCTTCAGCTGAGCTCCACTGAACTCAGAGCAACACAGACACATCCAGAGACGATTCCTTCTGGAAACTGTTTACTGCCTGAACAGAGTAGTCCAAAGGTGGCAGTGAGGCACAGAAAAATGATATAACTTGTGTCATCTGTAACGGATTTGGAACAGACCCGAGAGCAGTTTCTGCTTCATGATACAGCTAGAAGCCTTGTTTAAGGAGGATCTTTCTGTGTGGTTTTACACTTGCAGTTTTAGTGGCATGTAAGGCCAGATACTTAAAGCTTCTTTTCCTCTCATCACCTGTAGACAAAAAACAATCCCAGGCTTCACTTTGCTCCTAGAAGTCCATGTGGGTGTAGATTGGGGCATTTAGATATCTAGGTGCTTATTTAAAACTTCAGGTTGAATGCCAAAACTGTTCTGGCAAGAACTTCGCACCAGAGGCAGAGCTCTTGTCCATGGCTGAGCATCTTGCTGTTGGATGCTGCAATCTTCCCAAGTGAGAGGAGTGGGCAGGAGGGGATGGCAAATGCAGGGGAGAAGCTGAAAGCTGCCTGGTTGCTGCTGTAGGATGTCTGGGGCTTGCTCAGCATCTGAGCTGGCTGGGCCCTCCAGCTACAGCCACACCTGGGCCAGTGCCTCTCTGCCTGCATGAGGTTAGTTAGGTCCTGGTGTGACAATCCTGATTACTTGGGACAGAAAGCAGTCAGAAAAAAGGGAGCTCCTCAATTCATAAAAGCCAAACACCTTCCCAAGAGTTTCTCTCTGGAGGTCAGTACCATTGTCCTTTGCCATGTGCCCTATGGTAATGTCCACACTTTTTTTTAAAAGCAATTGCAGGATGGACAACACAGACAATGTAACCACTTAATCACTTAATTTTTTTTCTGGGTTTTTCTGATGCATTTGATTTCTTGGAGTATTTTTGCCCATTTTTTCATATTTTTTATCTGAAATGCTTACCACTGGTGGAGTTGAAAAGCTAACCTTGATGGTAGCTGTGCTACATAATTTGAAACTTGCAAGGAGCCGTGGTTTCTAAGCAGCATAGTTCCAGTGCCCTCAGTATTGTGGCTTTCAGGAGAAAAGTAACATGCCATTTCTTCACAGTATTTTGATCTGTTATGTGTCATAGTAATAGCCATTGAACTGCAGATAAGTGATCTGCTTTGAATACCAGGCTGAACATAGAAACCAAGACATGTTTGTACACACACATGCCCCTATGCATGCAGATGTATTCCTTATAACTTCCATGACATGAAAGGCATGAAATTTTCCTGTTTAAAAAAAACAATCAAACAAAAAAACAAAAATAATTTGTCATTGTCTTTGAGACTTTTTTCATAAGCAGATATACCAGCTCCCAGCTTGCTTCTTTCCTGAGGTAATGTCAGATAACAAAAATAAAGATATGGTAAGATTACTATTGTTCATCACCACCGTTTTAAAAGGGACATCATCTTGAGAGAAAAAAAAAAAATATAAGTTCTAGATAAGTTTCCAGATCTTTGGAAGGTGAATATCTTTAATAGACAATGAAATATTTTGGGATTTAAATCTAAACCTTATTTTTCAAGTGGTTGTATCTAAACATTCCCTTTCAGCTTCTTTTGATGTGGAGTTTCAAAATTGTGAGACAGGACTGAAATGTTCCATCACATTCTCATTTGTAATAAAAATATTGCCCTACATATGGTTCTGTAGTTATGATTCTAGTCTGTCTTCAAATTTTAATTGTCTTTTAGGTCGCCAAATCTCAATAGTTTGTGTAATTCAATATATAACATTCAGTAAATTATAAGATGTGGTTACAACTAAGGAGAAACTTACCTTGAATTATGATAAAGCCTTTTTTCTATTCAAAAACTATCCAAGACCAAACAGTGATGAGCTGAAATATAGTGATTATTTTAGGGACCTCTAACACTGTGTGTATAGTACTTTGAAGTCTGATGTCCATTACCATCTTTACCAGCACCATTCATCCAGTTATGCAGAAAGCTAAAAGGAAAGGACGACTAAAGGGACTGGAGCCAAATATCTTCAAAGAGAAAGTCATATTTTTGTTTTTTCAGTATTCAACTAGCTGTATGTTTTAGTGATACATTCATCAATAATCTAGTGAGTGACAGAAATATTATAATTAATATGCAGTTTCCAAAATTAAAAATAAATTTGGCTTATCTCCGTGACAGCGAATAACTCCTGATGTCATTTTCCAAGAAATATATGAAAGGAGAATTTATAGTAGAAAGTCCATCCTGTTTTGTAAGGAAAACAGATGTTCATTAATAAACAGGCTGACCACGGAGCACTGGAACTACCATCTGGATGGGATGCTGTACACCACCCCACCCCTCCTCCCCCCTGCTTTTAACAATTTAGTCAGTGAAGTTCTGGTAGGGATCAGGTGATTTAATTTTTTTTTTTTTTATAGCATGTTTGGAAATATGTTAATCTTCTGTTCTTTCCTCCACATAATTTCTTCCTTTGTGCCTTTAAACAAGTTAATAAAGGGAGCAAGATATAAAGCATTCCAGAAAGTTCCGGAAATTGAAAAAATGAAAATAAGAAAAAGGAGTTAGCTGTAGGAGAATCTCTTATTTGTCCTAACAAATCTGCAGGTGGTGTATAAAGTCTTCTCCATTTGTGTGCCTCCATTGTGCCTGGAGAATTCTCTGTGTGTGCTCATGCTCTTTGTTGGCTGGATTGCAGCAGCACCTAAAAATATCAGGCAAAATCAACCTCCTTCTGTGCTCTGTTCTGCACCTGTGTGCAGAGAAATCATGTCCTCACTGCTGAAGGATTTGCACCTGAGACTGCTCTCCTGTAGGCAGTGATGTCCATGGCTTAGTATTAAACTCTGATAGTAGTGACATGGAAGTGCCCCTTAGGTGGATGACGTGCTAATTGTCATCATGGGGGACCTCTGTGCATATGATGAGATGTGGTGTCATCCTTATTTTAAGTAGGGAAAAGTGATGCTACAGACAAAGCCAAGAATTAAAAAACAGATACTCCTATTTCCGTGTGAGAGTCTTGGTGCATGATGATGGCTTTCTTTTTTACCTCACTGTATTGTTAAAGACTTTCCAAGAATCCCTACCTGTCCTTGCCTGTTTGTAAAATGGTATGGAAAGGCTTTTCTAACTGCTGGGATGCTGAGAGGCTTTGCTCCGTTGTGGGAATCTCTGAGATACCGGTGTAAGAGACCAGGATATTTTATCACACAATGTTTCCACAATGTTTCTTGTGGCTGGTGCAAGGGAGTAACACTACATACCTCAGATCAAGCAACGTGCTTCAGTTGTCAGATAATTACAAGCTCTTATTAAGTAATTAATGTTCGTGGACTTCCCTTAATATTTGTGTGCCTTCTGCAGTGGGTTTTACCACATTTTATCGAGACTCCTAAATACTTTCTTAGCAACCAAAACAAGAAATGACTTGATATTAAACGTGTTACCTATTCTGTAGTCACTATTGGCTGACAACCCTACACTGCTCATTAATTTCCTGCAATGTACTGTTTATTGATATTGCCTTTATTGTGGTACCTCACCTCAGCCACGAAGGGAGGACACGCAACCTCCATCTCGAGCTAATGGCATTGCTGCCAATGCTGCAGGGAGGCTGAAGAGCAATGCGACTAATAAAACACAACCAATAAAAATATGAAAGAAAAAATGTCCCTACTAGAAAGAAATGCATATTCCAAGTGCCTGCACAGTGCCTGGGGCTGTTAATCATCACTCCATGGGCACCCCTAAACAACTCTAAACAACAGTTAGAAAAGGATCAGATGGCTGTTTAGGGGACTCGGCAGAGTGGTATTTGTTTGACTGGCAGGTGGCCATGCTTGTAAGGTGCGCTGTGAGTAACAACAGTGGCTTAAACATGAAGATGAAGGATTTTACTCATTTGCTGTCTTTAGGACTCTCTTCTACTTTGTGTGAGGAGATAAAGGAGGTGCTGGACTTAAAGGGCACTGGCTCATTGCAGAGAGTGGTGGGGCCTGCCGAGCAGATCTCTGTAAAGGGCAAGCTGGAAGTAGCAGTTTCAAGCAGTCTACCTGGCCTGGCTTGTCCTGGGGGAAAAAAAAAAAATCTCTTTGTACCACTGATTAATAGCTCTTTCCCACTGTTTCTTGCCCACATTTGTCATGGAGGAAGCTTGTGAACATCCTTTCCTCCTCTCCAAGTGCATATGTAAACTTTCCTCTCATCTCCAATTCATTAATCATAAACACTTTTATTGTGTGGGTTTCTTCTCTTCTCCTTTCCTTTCTGAATGTATCCCCTGCCATTCTTTTCCCTTGACTGCTCCTGCCAAGGAGCCACGCTGCCCACGGTGGTGGCCCAGCAGCTGCTGTGTGCGAGGTGCCCTGTGTGTGCCCAGGGCAGCTCACCTCCTGAAGCTGGATGCTCCAAATATCATGGAAGCAGAGGTCTGCTGTTTAGCTGGCTTTCCAGCCTGGCTCTGTGACAGTGGTGCTGTGGGGCTCACTTGGCTGGTATCTATCATTTTGCAGGAAGTAAAAAATTACACGTAATCATCATCAGTCATTCATTATCAGCCCCTCTCAGCCTGCTGCTGGGCAAAGCTTTCTCCTCTGTTTGTTTTCTTTGTGCTGATTGCTGCAGATAGTTATTTATATATTTATTTTTGCCAGAACTTTGCCACCCTTGGAAAGCAAAGTTGGCAAGTGATAATAGAGCATGGATTGCCAAGACCCGGTTCCCCTTGCCTCTCATAAAAAACAAAAATGGTTTACTGCTGGTGATCCACATTTACTGAGTTACTTGGACAGGAAACTGGAATTTGCTGAGTTTTAGTGAGAGGCATGAAGGTACACTGGTACAGGCTTCAGTAGGGACTGGTGATCTGAGGACACGTCTGAAAGTGCTGGTGGGATCCCACAGCCTGATCTAAAGTCCTTGCCAAGAGTTCTGCCATGACCCGTGACAGCCTGATCCTACCTGTGCTGTAGGCATGCCTTCAGTGCCAGTAGGGAAATAAAACTTGTTTGACTTTACCTAAGCTCAAATGAGCAGCAAGGAGAGAGTTTCAAATGCTTCTGAGGGAAAACTGAATTTTTTAAAAGATCACTGATTCCAATCCACATAAGCAGCCAGGGGCTTGGAGACTCAGCCAAACTTTTCTGAATTAAAATACTGAGGGATTAGGCTTTCCTGAGACTTTTTCCTAATGCTTCCTGCTTTGAGGAGATTTTTGGCAGATATTTCTCTCTATTGCTGCACAAGTCCAAAACCACTGAGAGGTCTCATATAGGAAGATAAAATATTTTTTAAATTCTGTGTTTACTTCATCTGTTCCAAGTGGGAATAAATAATGTAGTTTATACAACGACAACAGGAAAGATCACTACCTTTGCATTAGGGTTCTCAGTGTTGCTAGTGAAGCCAAGGCTCTAGACCTCAGCCCTTAGAAACCTCTCAGTGCACATGGCTATCTGATGAAACCTCACTGAGCCCCCCCAGAACTGCAGCAGCTTTGTAGCCAGAATGTGGAGGCAGAAAATTTCCAAATCACGTGTGTTTTGGACACATACCTCTTTGCCCAAGATTTTCCTGATGGGCATTCATAAAGCTACCTGGTACATTTCATAAAGCTATCTGGCTGCAGCAGGTCTCAGCCAAGTTTCTTTCTTTAATAACTTGTCTTGAGAGTGGCAGAGAAAACATAACCCTGACCTGCTCTAGTAGTTGTGAGTTTGTGTGCATGTATCTTTGAGATTAAAGTGCTGAGAGCATGCACACAGCTGGGAGATGGCAAATAGGGCTGTACTTGCCAGCAAGAAGTGTTTACTCTTCCTCTTCCCCTCGGCAGAGAGCTGGGTCAAGAGGATTTGCTGGTTTCTGGTCAGGCAGCCCCATATCCACCTACACTGTTTTTTTCCCCTACACGTAGGACCAGGAAGCATAAACCCTTGCAATCCCACAAGACAGATGTAATGTGATCCTTGTGAAGTGTGTGACACAGAGAGTCATGGAAGTAATGGATTTAATATAACAGATTACACACCTCCAAACTGCAGTATTTAAAGGAACTCCTGCTCAGGAGAAGGAAGATCTACCTATGTTACATATGTTAACTCTGTTATAGTTGGAGCTGTAGTCAGAGCTTTCTTTATGGGATATTAGGAGTTGAAGGAGCACCTGGACGGTTCAGCTGAACTTTTTGCATGGCTCAAGAACCCAAAAAATTGGTAGCATTATCATGTATCTTGCTATATGTGCCTAACTTGCATGTACCTCATGCGAATAGATGTCCTTAATGATGGGATTTTCAAAACTGTCTGCATTTTTATGCTTCTAAATCATTTTGAAAAGAATTTGTCTCTGGTTATGCATCTTTCCTCAACTTAGCATCACTATCTGTTGCCACTTAGTACTTTCTTAGGGCTGCATCTAACTAATGTTGCACATTTGAGGCATACTGATAACACTTGTAGGGACCCAGCATCAGGACAGAGCTTAGGACAATGAACTTTAAGCCTAGCTTTCCTCTTTGTCACACAGATAAAAACAGTAACAATAATGATAATAGCTGACGACATATTCATCTCTGCAATGTGGAATAATGATGGAAATCAGTTTGGGTGACTTCTCACATGCCAAAAATTTGTCAAAAGTGAGATAGACCCCTCCCTTTTTTTTGTTTCACAGGTAAAATTTGATTGGAAAATGGGAAGCAAATACCTTATTCGTTTTGTCCCCGGACAAATGTTTTATCAAAGCAAAATAAAGCCTTTTGACCACTGTAACTATCCTCACAAAAATATTCCTTTTCAAATGAAGCCAAATTTACCATTTTTGTATTACAATTTGCTTAGTTTTCTTTTACTGAAAATATGTAAATACAATACTTTGGTATTGACACAACTGTTGTTTCCTGATTTATTCTGGAAAGGAGCTTCCTCTGTTATGAAATTAGTCCAGTGAAAATAGAGGTTATTCCATTTTACCATACCTGCTGAATTTACCTGAATGCATGCATTTAAATCTAGGATTTGTATTTTCTGTTTAAATATTCTAGTGCAAACACAAGCCTTACAGCCTCAGTAGTTTGACTGATTTCTTGTTTTACATGGTATGGGTTTTATTTGATTTAGGATTCAGTACTACAGGAGAAAATAAAAGTGAAATAATCCAGAAGCCTATAATAAGGGATACTTTGAGAAAGAATACTCTACAAATTGTTTACTTGCTATGAGCTTTCACTCTTTGGATTCACTCACAAATTTCCAGCAAATAAATTGTCTGCATGTGTATCTGTGGGCACATGTGCTGTGTGGATATATGGTAAAATGTGCCTGGCTATAGATTTTTGTTACAGACGGAAAAGTCAGCCCATTGTTCCTAAGTTGCAAATGTAAATCCATTTATGGCTTTGTAATTTTGCAATTTTGCACGCTATTAACGTGAGATCAGTTTGCAGTTTTGCAGCTCACATGTCCTTAAACCTCCAAGCAAAACCCAGAGATTTATGAACCCAGGTGAATCAAAGCTTCAAGAAAAGCTCTCACAGAACAGAGATTTGCACAATTCTTATCTTCTGCCAAATTATTCAAGCAGATAGTAGAGAAAATCTTTTATATAATATATGGGAAGTGAGGAAAAGGGGAATAGGAATGTAAGCACCACACTTGGTAAAATGTCTCCTCACCTTCTGTAAGAATTTTGATTGATAGATTCTTCTGCAGTCTCCTCCATTAGGCTAATTTAAAGAGTCACCTGCATGTTGCAAGTTTAACTTGCTAAGCTTTTCAAATTACTCCCTTAAGAAAGAGGTGTTCCATGCTGCGGTTTATTAAACCCACTTTTTCGAACTGTCTCAGTGCCAGACACATATTCGAAAAAGAAATCTGAGCAGATATTGGATAGTGGGGAATTTGGAGGTTTAAAAGTACCAGTATTGGTTTCTTTCTTTGTCTTTTTCCCTCCCCCGCCCTGTAAAGTAGTTAGTCTTTATAGATTATAAAGCCAGAAGGGACCACTACAATCATCAAATCTGACCTCCTGTTTAACACAGGCCATAGGCTTCGCTGAATTAATTCCTGTCTGAACTAGAGCATATCTTTTCGAAAGTCAACTTCTCACTTCCCAGCATATGAAAAGGTCTCCCATGACACCTATAGACCTTTCATAATGGACAGATTCTTCCCATGATACGGACAAATTGAGTTTTTCCTGGGAGGTACTGCCCCACTCTGAGCTGATAAAGGAAGACCCAGGAACTATAGGTATGCTGTGATTACTTCTTTTGCACTCTGTGGTGTTCCAGGAGCTTGTGCATCTTCTGCTTTATGAGATATACTTGGCCTAGGGGAGCTAAGTGGAAGGATGAGGGAGAAGAGGAGGTGCATAATGGTATGGCCTCCAGCACTGTTATTTATGACAGTATCCTTCCAGCAATCTGTTCCTGCATAGGGTGAAGGCATGGTTTCAATTCTGCCCTTGAAACATGGATTAAGCAATGTTGCTAATACATATTTGTCCCTGCGGCTGTCAAACATTTCACTGATACTAGACTCTGTAGACAGCTTAATAGCTAGGTCTTCTGTCAATGTTACTGCAGCAGTGTCTCCTTTGCTTTAAGATGCTGTTCAGATTTATTCAAGCAATAGGTGTAGCACAGTGCTTGGTAAATAGCTGCACCTGACTGTGTGCTTGTATCATCACTGCTTGCTGACATCCCAAGTGACCAGATGAAATGGATGGACTAGGGAAACCAAGTGCTGGGAAGAATCCAGTGAGTGAAAGTTGGAAAGATCATCTATCTCCTCCCTATTTTATGTCTCCTAACAGAGTTACATGCACAATGCATTATTATTCTAGAAGTCTCTGAGCAATAACTACCATCCACAGTGGCTGAAAATGTGTGTAGCCAGCAATATTGGACAAATGGTTTTGTTATTGTTGTTAGTATGATGCTTCCTTTACTTGTGTTGATGTAATCTAGGTGTTTCTGGTTTTCATGTAACAGTATTTTACATATGACCTGATTTAATTTATCTAGATGCTAGATACCAAAATTTTACATGAAAAATAAGAACCAAGAGCATGGTATGTGTCTACAGATGATGACAATATTTTGCTACCTATTCAAAAACAAAATATAATTGAAGAATGCTGTTTTTCCAGTCTGTAAAATTACAGTTCACCTGTGTAATGGGATGTGGTGAGTATTTGGCTTCTCGGTGCTATGGCCACTAACTGATGGAGGAACAGTGGTTGGTGCTATCTTTACTTCATACTTGCTTCACTTCTGAACTTTGACTTTTCGCACTATCAAGTCCTTTTTGATAGTTCTCTGCTGGAGCAGAATTTTTCTCTTTATCACTGGTGGTTGAAAAGCTACGATGAATACCTCCAAATTTCACCCCATGAGCTAAAAATACTTTCATGGATAATTTTTGCTTCTCAGCGCACTATTTCCTGTCCCTAGGGTTTGCAGATAACTAAGTGATCCTGATTGGCAGGATAGCACACATGAGAAGGTCTGAGTCTGGGGCAGGGTCTGGGCTGGAGGTCTGCATTGTGCATGAGGACACTTCCTACCCTGGGAAGCTCTGGGCCACTGCAGTGTTTGAAGCTGCAAACAGCAGGGCCAGCTGTTGAGGCCTTGGCAAGATGTGAGTGCACACAATCTCATAAACCCCCACACATCTGAAATGAAGCAAATGCCTGATCATTTGGACTTCCTTTCACTTGCCTCAAGTTTATTTTTTCTTCCCATACTGAGTACAGGGCTGGAAGAAAAGTACTTCTGGACCTTGTTTAGTACCATTTTCTGTAAGGAACCAGACTTCAGAGTGTTTTAGAATTTAACTCCTGCAATACCTGCTACAGAAATTACTAATCTTATTATAATAATTTATTTGAAGCTTCTTTAGCTCCAATAGCCAAGTGCACAATCACACCTTGGAAAATACTCCGTGTGACTTCTCTGTAGCTTCAGACTTTGCAAACCTCCAGGGACATGAAGACCTTAGCTCTGACCTACATTTCTTCTACTGAGTCGCTTTTGCTTATTTTGCTTTGCCAATAATATCTTTATGTCCTTTTCTTGCCTTTCTACCTACCTCTATGATCTATTGGTAACTGTTCAATTCTCTCTAAAATCTCTGTTTTGCCTTGAGACAAATGGAATGAAGAATGCATTATGATTAAACTTACGTGTAGTATGGAGGAATAACCTTTTTCTTTTCTCTCTCAATTCTAAGGTAAGTACTTGAGGAGTGGGTGGGGATACTTCATGCTTGGTATTTTTGTATTTTCTAGAACATAGAGCCCAAAGTAGGAGCTCAGTATTCTCACACACATCAAAGAATGCTTTTAGATTACCTCTTTTTATTTTTCTTGAGAACTGTTGAAAATTCAGTGTTCATGTTCTTTCACAAACTTTTCTACTTTCCTACCTGGTTGTTGTGAACTGATGGTTGAAATAATAAATCTGGGAAGGGCATAGTCTTCCTACATGTCAAGTAGTGAAAAATGAAAATTTTACAGTGTTGATGAAATGAAATAGTTTTATTCATCACGGAAAACTTGGCAATTTTGGTCATATCAAACCTGAATTTCTTTTTGGTGTGAGTCAGCCTCCTAAATGAATTAGAGAATAAACTTACTTGCGCATCCTTACTGGGGACTACTGTGCATTGTCTTGTACTGCTAACAAGCTGACACTGTTTCTTAACATTTAGTAGTCTATCCTTACTGGCCTTCATACCTTTGCCAGTCCCCTTGGCCACATTTTACCTAGTCAAACTCCCACTTTCTGGTCTGCCTGGGGTTTGGTAGGACTAGTTCAATGCTCAGGGAAGGAAAGCAAGCCTTCTGATCAGCTCAACCAATCCAAAAGGCTGACTGATGAATTACAAGTAGCGAGTACTGCGAGTACTACACACCGTGAGCAGTTTATGAGCAATTTGCAGACTAAAATTGGTTTGCCCAAAACTTTTATTGGACAGCTTCAAATAGAAAACGAACTTGTAAAGACTGCAGTTTGTTCATGAACTGCATTTGTGAGTAAGATAAATTATGCGGTACAAACTCTGCCCGCTGTTAACTTCACCAAGGGAGACATAAGAAGCTGCTGATGCTACTGGAGAGAGCTGAGGACCCATCGCCCCTACTGTACAAGAATATTGTTTAAATAAAAGAACTCATGTGAAACGAAGCAAATGATGGAATAAACATTGCAGATGCAATTGAAGATGCATACCAACTTGTATGAATTAGAAATGAATGTTAATGTTCCTTAGATCAAGAAATTAGCAGCTTGTACCCAATCTCCTTTAAGTTCTTAGTTCTAAATATGCAATCTTGTCAAAAACCGAGGCTGCAGTTGCACTATGTCATCCAAAATACCTAACTCTTCTTTTTTGCCTTGGTTCTTCCTGCTTCCCAGGACTGACCCCCATAAAAACCTAAATGGAAGGAAGCATGGTCCAATTGATGTGACACCCTTGTGACAGTCATGGTCTATAGCTCTTTCATTTATGCAAATCCAGTCAGGTATTCTGATGTGTCAGCTGTGTGTAACGCGAACACTTAGCTAAAACGACAGCCTTACTGATAACTGTCCTGCCGTTGCTACACCTGTCTGTGACACATGTATATCACGAGCTGCTCTTTCAGGTGTCCTGCCTGAGGATAAATGCTGAGTGGCAGTATTTTTTAGCTGAAGGGTTTTTTGGTGTTAAGTTACTATGTAGTCTTTCAGGTAGAATTTCATAATTATGAAATGAGTTGAGAAGGAACTTCAGATAATTTTCTTTAGAAACGTTTATTAAATTGTTTCTGAGCTGCAACTCTCAGTAAAGTCAAAAGCATTTCTTTTTTGCCACTGAGGACAACATTTTGTCCACAGATTGTGACTTAAACATATTTTTATCTGAAGCACTATGTTTCAAAGGCTGGTAAGAGATTTATTGTGATGTATTAAACCATCTGTTTCCAAGGACTGTGCTTCGCATTCCAGCATTAGCCAATGCTTGTGGTGCTGTGTTTTTGATTCTCAAAGCTCCTTTGCCATTTTAACTTATTTGTGAGTAACAGAGTGTTTTCACTGACTGGTAAAGCAGATGTCCTTGAGCAGTCAAATCTTGAGCTGTCTGCAAGGGAGGTCATCTGCAGGAGTACTTGCAACTTTTTTCCTTGCAACTTATTGATTTTTTCCTTTCCTGTACAGACTCCTAATAAACTTTGGAATCAATAAAAAATTAAATGCAAAGTAGCAGTTTTTCCAAAATGCATGAATGAAGAAAATACTTTTACAGAGGGAAGTACAAGATATTAACTTCTTTTTATATAGCTAGCTATAAGGTGAAATATATTTAAATTTATTTCAATAAAACATATGGGTCAAAATGGTTCAGGTCTGTGGGTGATCAAAGTTCAGATGGTGTGGACTCTTCTTTCATCTGCAAAGTAAGCAGCAGTTGTCACTGAGGTTTTCTTTGCACTCAAATTCAGAGACCTTTTGGAGGTTGTTCAGTGCTGGCACTCTTTTGCTATGATGGGAAGAAAATAAACTTTGGAGAGATAATAGTTTATTTGCCAAAAAAAAGGCAGACTTGGCTCTACCAAGCCTATTCACAAAATTTGGGAAAAGTGAATATAACAGACACAGGTGAAAAAACAGACAAAATTTTGCTGCCTGGGAAACATTTTCTTTTTGCTATTTTTGTTATTTTTTAATAGTGTCAATTCCAACATGGCTTTTCATGCACAATATTGACTTGGGAGCAGATAAGCATATATTGACTGCATGGCTGGTAAGTTAAGTGCAGTACAAGGATAAGAAAGGGCCATCACCACCTCCAACCAACCTTCCAAAATCCTGCTGTTTTAAAGTAGCTTGAATTCCACGAATTGCATGGCATTCAGTTCCTTTTCCTAATCAGTGTTTTTGTCTTTCAATGCCTTGACAATCCCAAATTTCAGAAAACTGTTCTCTTGATGTAAATAAAGAATTATTCTTCAAGGCTAGTTTCTTGCTTTGTGAGGGGATAGATTATATCACATTAAAAGGGAAAGTCTAAGAGGTTTCTCTTTCTTCTTAATCTCTGTCTTTGTTTTCTTGGGAAGGAAACACTAGCCAGGGCTGTCTCAGACATGAGTAAGAGATCTTAGGAGTATCTCCAAGGATTCACATGGTATTTCCTGGCAAATATTTTGCCTATGTGGCTGAATTGTGTTGCTCTGCTTGTGCTGCTCAGGAATTGCTGTCCTCTGATACAGATTTTGAACTCAAAAATTCCAGAAGCCTACAGAAATAATATGTTTTGGATATTACCATGACTACCAGCTAAAGGTACTAGAGAAAATAGTTTGTTTGCCTTAATCTCTAGTTGCATGCAAAACAAATATTATAAAGGCAATTATTATAGAATTCTCAGAAAGTGAACTTCTAGCATACAATCAAAGCAAACTCAGAGCTACTCATAAGCAAATATTAAAAGCACCTTGAGCTCTTTGGTTTTATTTTTCTCATTCTGAATTGGGTGTTGCTTTGTTAATCTTCTTAGAAACATGGACTTATTATTAAAGTGGCTGTCTAGGTTCTTAGTAAAATTGGGTATAATGCTTTTCTCTATTGCAAGTAAAGATTTCTACTTTCGGTAGTACTGCAGACAGCAGTGAATCAAGGTTATGTTACACTAGTCCTAAGGTTGGTTTTGCAGAGTGAAATATTTCATTTACAAACTCTGGTTTAAAATGCAGCATTTCTGAGTGATGGAAACCTGTACTATAGAGCCTTGGTATAATATCTGGTATACTGTACTTCAGGGAATGAACAGAAGCCCTGAGCACTGACACAACCATTGAACAGATGATCTTATATTTACAGTATTGTATCTCATTTTGAATAGAATTTATCCAGCATAATATTCCAAAAAAATGTGCTGATATCTTGCCTTCTGTAGGCTAGTTTTTAGAGGAGGTCTGTCAATTTAGCTTTCTGCTTCAAGTGGATTCTCAGTATGTGATTTTTTCCTAGGTTACCTACCTAAATTTCTTTTCTCACTATCCTTTCCCCCCCCTTTTTTTTTTTATAATGCATATAATTTCTTTTCTTTTGAATGGTTGTTATTCAAAACATATGTTATTGTGGTTCTGGAGAGAGTTTATATAACAGCTATTTTGGTAATCCCTTTATACTACTTTGTTAGGAATTCACAACTGTTGTGCACTTGCAAAGTATTCCTAGTTGCTCTACTGTCTTCTATTTTTTCCCCTAAACACTAGATTTAGAAGTACTGCTTCTGTATGCTCTAGCCTTCCTAAAATAGATCCCCCTCCAGGAGAAATTCTCATGCCTGGGGAACTTCCAGTTTACAGATTGTAAATCTCGAAAGTGGTTGAGGAGAGGGGGGAGACAAAGAAAGTTTTCAGATTTGAAAATGCATAAAAATAGAGATAAACTAAAGAGGGAAGACAGAACTACACGGAATACTGAATACTATGGTGAGGTCCTGAACACTCCCTGCTAAATGAAGCAATTCTCAAAACATTTATGGTTGATTTTAGGAACCAAGAATTTGTCAAGTGTTATGAAGCAGCAAGCAGCCAGCTTTAGACAGAAAATATCCTTAGACAAAACTACTGATGCCAGCCAAAAATCTGTGCAGCAGTTATTCCTAATGTTATTTTTTTTTTCTTAGTGATTTGTGTGTAGACTTGCAAGTTTCTTCTTATACACTGGAGGAAATGAAGCTTTTGAATTTGTACCCAGAATGCTCTTTTGGTGAAGTATAAAAATGTTTTTCCAATTTGCAACTATACCAAAATCATTTGAGAAAAATCTCCGTGCCATTGGCAATGCTACTGGGTGAAAGGCATTATGTACCTTGTAGAGATATTTCACCTATGCAGGACCTTGTGGAGGTGTTTTACCCATGCAGGACCTTTTCCAGAATGCATCATGATCTGCAATTGGATCTCTGGGAAATAGCATATACTGAGAGTTTTGTAGGCTAAACGACACATGTACCTGTTTGGCCATTTATTGAACATTATAGGGGCTGCTTCAGCTTGTTTTATAAAAGATTTTGGTCCTTAACCTTGCAAACAAAGAAAAAAAAAAATCTCTTATTAAAAAGACTTCTTGTGGCACATATTTAACCTGAATTTTAATTTTCTACTGCCTACTTCAAGCAATGCAGGTGAAGGAAAGAAAATGTAACAGATGCAAGGTTTAAATTTCAATGGAGTGAACAATTTCAGTTCCCATCTTCTGCTCATATCAAAATGTTGCTGATCAGTGAAGGTATGTCACTTGGGAAAAATCCCATCCTTTTACTACCATTTTGCTTCTTGCTGCTTCTGCATTGAGGAACACATGTTTATAATGCATTAAAAAAACCCCTGAACTGATTCATTTGGAGGAGATCCAAACAGTACATTTTTCTTCATTCATGGAACTTTTGTCTTCATTATTCTCTGAAACAAAATTTTGGCAAAACCCCATGTAAGTTCTCAAAGCATCTTAGGACACCTTTGAATTTTCCTTTGAAAAATGATTCCATCAAAAGTATTTCCAGCCAGTTGTACTGGCAGTGGTTTTCATTTTTTTTTCATGCTTGGTCTCCATATCCAGAAAAATAGGTACACTTTAAAGAAAAAATCATTTGTGTCAGTATTAATGATACTGAAATAAGAGTTCTATAAATTAGCATAATATACTAAGGGGGGGGTGTACAGAATTTGCTGTGGTAATGATGTACTAGTATATGTGCATTATTTCTATTGTTCAGCTGAAAAAAACAGAGTAAAAGTCTCATGGGACTCTCCTAAGAGCCCACCTCAGGGTGTGCCAGCTTTGTTCCGCATTCTTGTGTTCTCTACTATGTCTGTGTAATAATTCTGGTTGTTGCTGATAACAACAGCATGGAGTTATGGGCAAGGTGGAGGAAAATAGTTTTGAATCTTGGTCTGATCTGGGGTGACACGCTAGAACTTGGGTAGTGCAACGTATCTAATTAAGGTGATTTAATGTCCCAGCTCATAAAAAACAATATAATTTGTGGACTGTATATTAGACTTACCCAGATTGGAGAGACACAAGATTACTTTTTATGCAACCTAAGTAAAATTGTGAAATTGAACAAAAATGAGAAGTACTTTAATTAGAACTAGAAGTCTTTACATTTTGCATCTATTTAGAAAATACTTAGAAGATTGTATTGGCGTTTCGAAATAAGCAGAATTTGGTTTACTTACAAGCTGAAGTACGGAAAAAGAAATATACTTCAGAATTAGGTAATAAAACTCCAGGGTGTGTTCATGCAGAAGATACTGAAATACGCCTTTTAACCTTTTCAGTATGGAACATGTTAATCACCTTTTGATATTGTTTTTCTTTCTTGACTATTCTTAAAATGGAGCAAGAAAGGCCTAGGCTGCATATTCAAGTTGACAGTGATAAAACATTTATTTCCTTCCTTTCATGACACTATATAATAGACAGGCCAAAGATGGATTTTATGTTTTATGGAGTTTAATTTCTTCTGAAATATGAAACAATATTAAATTATGTGTCGACTTTTTCATATAAGGCAACTCTGAAATATCATTTGTGATGTCTGGATTTTTTCTTAAGAAGCATATGAACCTTTCTGTATCAGTCTTATTTGAACCTCTAGTATTTTTTCTACAAATACCTATGTTTGTAACACTAATTTTTATTATAGCCAAAATTGTGCTTATTTAAAGTAGAGATATAAAGCACATGGGTGACTATATGATTGAATTATTTTAATCAAGCATTGTTAATTTATTGAAAGATTATTATTTTTTAGATTTCAGATTTCCTCAAGGGAGATTAAAAAACCAAGACTTTTCTTTATAGTCTATGAATTTATATATATAATATATTTAATTTATAATAATTTATATATTTATATATTTATATATAGTTTTGGCAAAAAACCAAAGTATTTTGATTTGCAAATCAGACTTTGTGAGAGTCGTGGGGATATAATTTCTTGTCTCCATTCTTTTTCAGGGACAGCTTTCCAGATACGCAGTGTTTATCACCCAGGTGCTGAAGCCAAAGACGTACATGCGATGCTTTCCAGCACACTGCCTTTGCATTTTCCTAGAAGAAAGCTTGAAATTATTTTGTGCGGGTGAAAGCTGCTTGCAAAATGGACCAACAGAAAAGAATGAGATCAGAAAATGTCTGACATAAATATATATATAATTTTATTTTATTTTATTTCATCAGCATATTTTGAATTTTATTGAATTACTACTAAAGGGTAACTAATTTTCCTGGAAAATTCTAATTGGAGAAACGCTTTTTAATGAGTGGTATTCAGGACCTAAGCCTTTTGTTACTCCAGAAAAAAAGGTCTTTAGATAACGTTATACTTTGTAGAGTATTTCAGCTATCAAGGTCAGGCTTTAGAGTTTACAGCTCAGTTTCTTAATGTCCTGAGGTTCCAACTGAACTGATTCACCATAACATGCCTACCTTCCCTATTTAGTCTGAGAACTGGGTTTAATGTACGGAAGCAAACCCACAGGATTATGGAAAAGCCTTCAGCATAGACGGTGTCTCCACATTGACATTTTCCCCCCACATTTGTTGTATCCACTTCAGAGAGCATCATATCAAGAAGCTGAAATATGAGAAAAGATCTTTTTGTCCTGGAGAACTTTGCAGTCCTTTGGTGATTGATTCACCCTTAATGAAAGGAAAAATTTTCTGTCCCAGATTCTTGATTTTATTTCTTGCTCTTGTTGTTGCCTGTAACTAATGTATAGTTAGAAAACAACCACATCCAGATTTAATTACTCCTTTCCCTTTCTGAGGTATGTTGAAGGTATGGGAGGGTCAGTAATATATGGGAGATTATTTAATTTGTATCTTCTTGGTCTTCTGAGTAGGGGAATAAAGGAAAAAAAAAAAAAAAAAAGAGTCTGTAGGATTTCCAGGAAAAATCAGGTTTAAAGAAGTCTGGTTAGAATCGATGACTCAAACAGCACTACACATTGGAACAGAGCTGCAGCACAAGCTACAGTGACTAAGTCATCTCCAGAATGATGTTTGCATGATATACATATTTTTTTTTTAATGTGAGCCCTCCTCATGACATTTTGAGAATTATAAATCAGATCTGACTAACAACTTTGAATAAGCTGCCAGTTGAGACAAATCCAAAAAACAGAGCCTCAAGATTTTAATCTCAACCAGTTTGTGCAACACTGTGCAATGCAGATGAAGGAATTGATCATAAAGAAACAGCTATGTAGTCAGGAAGGATTTTTACCCCTATTTGTCCTGCAGCTTATTTTAGAACTGAGTTTTAGTCAGTCATTAAATTGATCAATCTATTATGCTACTCTCTGTCTCAGTTGCCTGATATTAGCTGTTCTGTCTACTTCACTTACAGCTTGTTTTTCTCTGATCACAATTTTAACTGATTGATTTAGCTGTATGTTTGTTGAAGGATTTTAATGCTAACATCCCTCAATATCCAAAACAGAGGGGAGAAGAAGATGATTTTGTAATTCTATTTTGGTATGTGCATACTTCATGGAGATACATCTTACTTTCTTAAGAAACGGATTTCTAAAATACTTAAAATAAAATCTGAAGGCTCTTCATGCCCTTCTGAAAAGTTCTTTTCTATACAGACAGAAGTCGCTTTGTGTTTGATTTTCTTGCTTCTTTTTTTGACCTAAGGTTGTCTTCATACACAAATGTCATGACTGGATTTTTTTTCATCCTAAGAGTTTACTCTTCTTGAGTACATCCATTTTAAATGCCCAAATGCAGTCCACTTGTTCACTTTCCAGCATAGCTAGGTTCTGAAAACTTTCAGTTCAAATTATGGGGTTTTGAGACAAAACTCAGATGACAGAACTGAACTTACTTTCATGGTTGTTTCAAGAATTTTGGCTTAGTTTGCACAGTACCATTTGATGCTTCCCAGATTTCAGATGGAAATGTTACAAACAATCTCTTCTTAGTATCCTTGTTCTATTTCCCATGAGACTTGTCAGTGAAGGATCTTGAATGCCTTCCTTGTCCAAAGGTTCCTAGGCAAAGCTGTGTTTTACCATGGCACTGGTGCTTGCTACCTCAAGAGAGGAATGGATGTTTTAGTAGCAAATATGCAAATCATGTCACTTTATATCTCCTCTTTTATCAATAGAAGATGGAGGAATGTAAAGGATCAGAGTCTTCAATATTACAATAATACTACAGAGGCTGATTCCAAAAAACTAGAGACAGAAGATGAGTTACACTGTTTGTTTATAAACAGTCCCAAAATGCAATTCTTTTTGATCTTTCAGAATTTGGCTCTACAATAAAAAAATGCAAATCAATACATCTCAAATTCTGAACTCAAGTTCATAATTAAATTTAGTGTAGATTCTGTATTCTCTTAGACTGAAATTAAAAGGAAAAAATAATTTTCAAAGTGCATGAACCCTGGGAAATAAATTTAGTGGAGATTGTGGTTATTTAAGAAAGCATAACTATCCCTCAGTTGAACAGAGCACCTCCTTTTCTGTAAATTTTGCCATCATGCACATATTCTGAAGATGTAAAGCTGGATTGTCTTTTGCTTCTGTGTTATTTTTTGATCCAGTTGATACAGTGATATCTCTTCCTGCCATTCTTTTTGTTGTTGTTTTTGTTGCATTGCAATAGTGAACAGAATAATACTGATTGAACAGGAACTGACTGCAAAGTTTCCATGTCCAAATTTTTATAGGTATACATTTATAATTGATCTATCAGAATTGCACCTTGAGAAATCATCTCTTTACATAAAAAATTTTATAAGAGCTTCTGAGGATATGTCTTCTGAGAGAAAAATGAATGTGAAAAAAACCCTCATCCTGTGCAATCCTGGCCCCTCCTGGTGGTTCTTTTCACCCTTCTTATGTGCAATTGCCCTTGGAATGAAAACAGAAAAATACAGAAGAGAAAATGATGTACTTCTGAACCCTGGTGTAATTTACATTAGCACTTACAATAGGCAGAGTGAAACTGTTAAGAATGGACCTATTTGCTGGATTTTCTTTTGACATTCCTGCTGCAGAAACATTTTTTAAATGAGAATTTTATTCCCACTGATGCTTATTTTCAATTATTTTAAAACAATACATTAAAAAGCTTCGTAATTGAGAAAATACTAAGTTGACTGAAATTTCACATTTGATTACTGACCATTGTTGAGAAGCCAAGTTTCCTCCATTTGCCGTAAGTAGATGAAAACACGGCACCTGGGATTTCGACTCTTTGACCCAACAAATAACTTGTATTCATTCTGAGATAAAATGTTCCCTTTAGTCCTCATCTAATTACTAAATAGATTCAGTAGCCTAAAATCTTCAATCAAAACCTAACCCTAAGCCTTCATATAATTTTTCCTTCCATTAATATCCTGCCCAAACAGGAGCTATTTTTTAGCAATATCTCTCTGGTTTAATTTGTTATATTAACTTGAATAAAAGTAGGGTATAGACCCTGTCCTATGCAAATTGAATATCTACCTTCCTCCTAGTGCTCTTGTGTTTGCCTGCTAATACTTGTAAGCAACACATCAGTACTTTGCTTAGCACTGCATCTGCAGCTGTATCAGCTCTGTGTGCTGTTTTGGCATGGATGAAGTAAATTACAGTCCTTCATCACTTCTTTGCATTTAATTAGAGATTTTTTAAAAAAATTCTGTTGATTTAAAATGTGAATTTATGACATCGATGTATGATGACCAGCTTAAGGGTGTTCATGATCTTACCAATTTCTGTCATACTTTATGGGCAGACTGAGCTACCTCAAGTTTGTAAATTTACTTGCACATTCTTGGTGTGGGCAGTTAATACATGAGATATGTTGAAATTTAGTGCAAGAGTTTTGGGTAATTCCCATGGTACTGTGGTGTATGTGTCACCACTCTAGCAAAAAATTCAGCACCATTTCTCTCAATTACCAGTAACTATTTTGCATAATATAGCTGCTGTCCTTTTTTCCTTTCTTTTCTGTATTACTGGAAAACATTGTCTATGTGAGATGATCAGACAAGTATAGTTTTTCCTTTTTTCTCCCTCTTTGTTTTTGTACAGGACCAAGAACCTTGTATTTAAGTTAGGATCATAAAAATAAGGAGAAGTCCAATCAGAAGATTGTAATTTAATCCAAAAATCAATAAAGAAATTAAATGTCTTAGGAGAAAGAAGGCTTTAATTTTAAAGTTAAAATTCTAACAGAAGATTTAGAGTTAGAAATAATAGATTTTTATATTAAACCTAAGATAAGAAATGATTGAAAGCTAGGATGCTTAAAGCCTCTTAGACCTCCCTCTGCCATCTATCTTCACCTTAACAGGTTTATGACACATGAGTACCTAAGATTTCTTAACTCTTATGTCTAAGCAAAGATACTGGGAAAATAGTGTCTAGAACCCCAGCTGCCAAAATCCAGTGCTCTTTGCAACCAGGCATCAGTCTGGAGAACAACTTTAGTGGTCCTGATGGGTGAATTCCATATGGGGAGATGTGTATGTTACTGTTGCTTGATCGATCAGCCGCCTTTGACACCACCAGTCTCCTGGACACGGCTGATTCACTCACCTGGCTGGGCTGGATGCACAGCCCTGAGCTGGCTCTGTTCCTCTTGGACAAATGACAAAGGCCCTCCCTCGTGGGCTATGTAGTTTTCAAACCTCTATGTTTTGCAACATCTTAGTGGGATCCATCATCGAGAGCACACATGCACAGCTATCTGTCTGCTTTTGCAGAGGCAGTCAGTATTATTGCCCAGACGTCCTGGTGCCTGTGAGAAATAATTACAGGGTTGAAAAGAATCAGGATGCAGCTTTTTGTCGATAAGACCATGCGAGGCTGGCAGGGAAAGGCAATACTTCAAGACCTCAACTTTTGTTGAGGACTCTTCCCCATGGATTGTGAATGTGATGCCAAGTTTCAGCTGGGAGTGCCATCATGAGTACACAGGTGGCAATGTAGAGGAAAGTCTTTTTTTGGGGTTAGCAAGAAGTGTATGCTCATTTGCCTTCAGT
Organism: Parus major; assembly: GCF_001522545.3. Classification (NCBI taxonomy): domain Eukaryota; kingdom Metazoa; phylum Chordata; class Aves; order Passeriformes; family Paridae; genus Parus; species Parus major. The sequence continues at coordinate 92,852,747 of NC_031769.1, forward strand.
GAATAACTAATTTCAGTGATCTGTTTGTCAAGGGTCTCCAGCTTACAGCAGTTCAGTTCATTTTGTCTAGTGTCATGTATGAGCATCACATGGAAAATTGATTAATATGTTGTGATCTATCTCATAGAAAAAGGAGGCCCAGATAAAAATGTCACAAAAAGTGTTACACACACTTTTTTGGCTTTTCATTTGGGACTTCATTCTTCCAAACCAACCTGCTATTTGCAGCATTTGAAAGATAGTCCTGTGCCCCATGTGGTGAGGATTCTCTGGATGATTTGCCTTCTGAGGATGTATCTTGGGAGATGGACTTGGATTCTTTTCCACAGAAAATTTCCTTTGCCAGACTGAGGAAATGAGTTTCATCCCTGTCTCACAGACTTTAAGAATAAAGTAAGATATTTGGGGTAGTTTTGCCACTCCAGAAGTAGCAGAAAAAAAAAAATTTACAATTGTCACAAGCAAGAAATGGCATGAACAGCATCAAGCATTCCTTGAAAAAAGGAGGGCTTTTCTTCAGACCAAAATATTAATTTGAAACTTGATTCTGTGATGGTAATAATATGCTATAAAATCCAAGATGTGAATCATTAAAAACCACAATTAACGATGATGCAGTCCTCAAAAAGGAGAGATACAACAATAGTAATTTTGAATAATAGTTTTAAAATGACAAAAATCAATGAATACTAATATGTGTAGTAAAAAAACCTCAACTGAATAAGCTGACAAAAAGTGAACAAACGGCATCACACCGTGGCTACAGAAAAGCTTTTGTATAAAGTAAACCAGCAAGAATACAAATGAGAAGCTGCTGGCACGTGTTTTGTGTAAAGAATAAGATGAAGTATCCCAAACTGTGTCAATTATTAAAACTAAAGGCTCAAACTTTGACATATGATCTAGAAATCATAAATAGCACTTTCAAAGAACAATGTCAGACACCCTAATCTTCCAGATTGCTTTAAACAGGAGATAAAGTTTGTAAACAAAAGCACTTTGTTGAAACTTTCAACAGATCAAAGTTTAAGACTTAGACCTTAGACTTAATAAGAAGTAATAAATGCTGTTAAAGTCTAACAGAGGGGAAAGATGCATGCTTAGATGAGCTGCCAGTAAACACTCAGTGAGAAATCATAGATATACAACTGAACTCTTACTGGATGTGTTTAACTGAACATTTGAATCAAAAAGTCTGTTATTACACAACTCAACAATCTCACCGAATTGGTTTTCCTATCTATCTGCATTGAATATTGTTCTTAAATGCTGGACAAAATTTGTTCACAAGTGCTGAAACACATGCCTACATGCAGAGGGTACATACTGCAAGTGTCTCAAATATCTGAGACACTGGCCCAGCTTATTGCAAATGATTTCCACATAGGTCAGTCTGGTTTATTTCCATTGTGGTTCAGTAGGGATGATTTGGGTGTTTTGTGTTTGTAAACCAAGCAAGATCTTGGATAATATAGATTTGTCCACTCGACTGACTGGGTAACTCTTCGGACTCATTAAAATAAAAATACCTGGTAGCTGTTCTTAAAAAAAAAAAATACATGGAAATGAAACAAAAAAACCCTCCAAACCCTCACACTCCTCACTTTAGGAAGACCTTCATAAAAATTGGATTAAAAATATTCTGTAATATCCTGACCAGGTCTGTACATACTAGCAATTTAAACTCGCCCTTTTTAAAATGACACCAGGGAGCAAGACAAGGCTGTCCATTATCCTCTTTTCTTTTTGCAATTGTAATGGAACATTTAGCCTGATTTTTCAGCAACAAAGAATTGCTTCAAGGAATGAAAATTGGAAACTCCATAAATTCCAGTTCATTGTATGCATATTGATTTGCTCCTATAATCCTGGTCATAATCTGCCCATAATCCTACAAACAGTGGATTGGTTTTACATTACCACTGCTTTCTTTGCAGCTACAATGATAAAGCCTGTTTTCTCAAAATGAATGTGCTATTGCATAACCTACTTAACAAAGTACGACCTGATGAGACAGGATAATGGTAGATACCTAGAGATAATTATATGTGAAGCTACCATCAACATATAACTAATACCTTCTCTTCCCTGAGTGGAGTGGGAATGGCTCTATGTATGTCCATAATTTTCTTCAACCTTCCTTTGGAACTATAAAACCAATGAATATGATAAATCGTGTCTTTTTGTTTCTCTGTTTCAGGATCTTTCTCTCTTACTGCTGTATTTGTAGTTTGTAAAAGTGATAGATTTGAAGTCTGTTTCTTCAGAGTTGTAATCACAGAAAAAGGTGGGTCAACTTCAAAACATTTTGAGGCATTCCATATTAAAATTTTGGCTCATTAATCTTTGGATATCTGTAGCTGCAGAACTGAGATACTATTGCTGTAGTAAGTGTTACACATAGAAAGAAACTATAATGACAAAACCCATATGCTGAAATTACTGGTAGTTATCTGTGAACAAAATCTAGTGTTGTGGAGGTGACTGAAAAATGGTAATGTGTGGGGTTTTGGTTTTTTATAATTTACTCCTTGAGAAACTCAGAGTGAATTCTCAGATCTCTTGTCTAATTATTTAAAAGAGCTTGAAAGATTAGAACAGATACCCAAAATCTGGTGATGCTTTCCAAAGTCCAAATATCACATATGTTAAGGTGTTCAACAATTAGACCAGTCTGGTCCACTGTCTTGCGGTCAAACAACATTAAAAGTGAATTTTTCGGCTGTACATCATACAAGCAGACTACATAATGTTATATTAGAAAGGGATTGTTGCACAGATATATTGCCAAATTATTTCTTTTCTACTACTTAACTCTCAAATTAGATTATTTTAGCAAAACCTGAGTTAAAAATGGAGCTTTAATTTTTAGAATAGGTTTGCTGTTTGGAATAAGACTCAATAGTGACTCATTCCAAATATATATTGATTTTCTTTAATATATTACACAGGTTATAATTAACTCTTCAAGGAATAGCTGCGTTTCAGACAAATTTGTCATTTAGCTGTCATAAAATATACATACCATAAAACACTAGTGTGTGACGGAGTATCCTAAATTAGCTATTTGAAAGGAGCGTGACAAAATGGAAAATTGACACAAATGGCTTCTGCACCCAAGTTTTTAATTTAATATCAGCTGGGCTACCTACCTGCTTTTTACTAATTGCACTCACACATGAAAATAGTACTACCTTCTTCTGAATATATCACACCAAAAGTGAGCAAGCAAAGTTTTCTATCAGAGAAACTAAAATAATCAGCGTATTAAAAAAACCTGGAAAGCTATAATGTTTGTTTTCAGCTTTCACAATTTCCATAATATAGGTGATTATTTCCAGACACAAGGCACTCTATTTCAGTCCTCTGTGTTTTATTCTATTTATCTGGTAGTGTAAATCTACTGAAGACCAGACTGTAGATTGCAGGTAATAAGGATGCAAAATTAACCAAATTCAAAACCAGGTAGTGCATATGCAACACTGTACTGTGACAGGTAAAGCCAAAATGATGCAGGTTTTCTTCAGTAAAGCATTAATCCAAACAAACAGATAGGGGAACTATTCACTGTGCATATAACTTTTTCTTGAAAGTAGTAAAAAGTAAAATCCATAAAATGTATGACCAAGGAGAGATGACGTGGAGTAGCACTAGTGTAAACCTTAATGTATCAATAATAATGAGCAGTATAACCCTGAAAAACTGTGGAGAAGGGGATGAGTTCCCTTGATTGTTGTAGGGAGATAGATACATTTTAATTGTATCTGTTCTAAAGAAAATCTGACCCACATCTAATCTTTCTGCATTTATGCTTTTAATGTACTTGAAGATAGCAGGAACCTAATTCTTGTGGGCAGTCAAGATACATACACTGAAATATGGTCATTTTGTCTTACAATGTTCAGTCTTCTAGGGAGGTGAATGTTGTAGCAGCTGAACTAAGAGGTGATCTTTATAAAATGGGTTGATTTTATTTCCTCAGTACTCCATGCTCAAATGGAAATACAGTTTGAGCCATCTCTCATTGGTAAAAGCTAAAAAATGGAAATATGCATTTGGGTATTTTTACCTTGCCTGTGTTTCTTCTGCATTGCAGCTTCAAGGCATTTATCCCTTCCATTAAGAGATGTATTCTTACATGTGTCCAAATGCAAAGAGAAAAATCTCAAATATTTTCTAGCTAAGTAGACTGTGTGTCTTATTTCTTACTAGACTTTGGTGCAAACTTCAGATTAAAATGCAGATTTACTTGTTATGATGAATTTTTCTTCTTAGCTGGAGAAACAATAAACATAAATTCTGGTGGATTTATAATTTTGTGATGCTGAATTTTATTGGCTGTTTCTATTTTGAACAAGCTGGAAGTGCTGGATTTTTGTTCTTTCCTACTTGCAAGGCCTATGATTTTAGCATATAGAAAGACACAGTAGTTGATTTGAGATGCTACACATAGATAGCTTATTTGGTAAGTTTTGAGCCTAAGTGTACTGAGAGTGCTAGCAGATGTAAATTAACATTTTTTTACCGCTATGGAGGTTTAGGTGTCCATGAACAACCCCACAGACCTGTTTAATGCAAAATCACTCCTGATAACAATAACAATTGTGTAAGATTTCACCAAGTGTGACATCTAGTCTATGTCCAAGTAGGTGATGCAATAGTTAAACAGCCACTTGTAATTTATTATGTGTACAAAAATTTGGAAGAACTCTCAGAAAAGTGTTCATTGGTAAGTCATGTTATCTCAATCTGTTTTGTTCATTATGTCTGCTCCTGCCTCGATGGGTTAAATTAACTTGCTGTATAATCATGGCCATGCTGTTGTTTGGAATTAAGTTCCGTGAGCTCTTTTCAACTGTTGAAATAATTTCCCAGGCTCCATTATCAGAATTTTCCTCTGCAAGGGTAGTGTTTTATGTGTCTCCTGAGTGTCCTATAAACTCCCAGTATTAATAGTGTGTTAGTGGTGATATTGATGCGTGATAGCATGGATACTGCATACGCTGTTACAATGCTTTAAGACTGTAAACCATTTTTAGAGGCGTTCTTTGCAAGGCTAAGTCTTGATAGCGTAATATACCACTGCTAATTATATTGATCTAATTAATCTAATTAAATTGCAGCTAGATATGTTGTACATGTCATTTGTCTGTATTAACATTATGTAAACCTATTCTGCTTGTCTGTGCATTTTATATACAATGCCTCTTTAGCATTTGACCAGGAAAGTGATTGTATACCTTCTGCATCTCATACTGGTGAGAAAGAGATGTGGTCATCAGGTGGTTTATGATACAGAAAGCATGACTGTTTTTTGAATTTGGTTTTGTTCTAAGAGACAAGGGGTTTTCTGTTCCTGGAGGTTAGAAAATGTCTTCTTTGCTTCCTCATTTGTTTCTATCACCTTTGACAAAAGCATTCTTTGTTTTTTAGAATTTGGATGCATCGATTTCAACATATAACTAACAGACCAAAGAGTCCAGAGCCACTTTTGTTGAACTGAGTGAAACATAACTGCACTACTTCAGTATTTCTCTCTATGTGGAAGAGAATGAGCACAAGAAAAATTCACTCCAAAAGGAGCAGGTATCTCCTTTCTGCCGCACCCCACAGCTGTTAGTTCTGCCTTCCACCAGCCACTCCAGAGGAGATGCCTTAGCAGAGGCCAGCAGTTGATAGAACAGCAAATCTTTGACTTCGTTGGCCATGGCCTCTTCTTGTGTAGTAAAGGCTCTTTTCATAGTTGTACATATGTACAATGTACCATTGTGGTTCTAGCAATGAAGGGTAATGTAAGCAGATGGTATCTCTACCCTCCTCCTAACACAGGACACACACTTGAATGTCATCCAAACTCACCCTTCTCCTGGGTTTTCTTTTATCATCAATTAAATCAAAGCAAATATTCCTTTGGCATGAGATACTTTTACCAACTTTGCATTGTTTCTGCTTCTTGTTTTTAGTTCAGAGACACTCCATCATTTTCTGTCATCCCAGTCTGGCATTAGGAAGATTCACTTGGTTCAGTTGCTATTCTGAGCTCGCTGTGTCACTCTGCGGAGTCATGGCAGACTGTGCCACGTTAAGGGAAGAATGTGACTCTTCTTCCACGTCAGCCTCCCGCAGCAATTAATGCTGTCCCTGCTTAGTCAAATCAGCTGAACGCTAAAAATATGCAACTCTGGGCAAGTTGGGAGGCCAAAGCATAGCTGAACATTTGTGTCTCAGATTTTTTTATTTATTTTATTTTAATTTTTTTGAGATTAGAATAAGAAGTGCCTTATTTATCTTTAATTATTATGTAGGATTTCTAAAAAAAATCTGCAATGAACATTTTATGCCAGGTTTTGCTGCCGCTAATATGGAGATATGAATGATCCTTCTTTTTGCAGTTGACTACTGTCTTGTTGCTGATGAAACTGCCTTCACATTTCCAGTGTCAGAAAAATGAAGTAACAGAGAAAAAGAGAACTCAAAAAGTGTTTTTAAATCTCATTTTCCTTTGAGCATTGCAAGAAGAGGTGGTTTCTTCAACTTACTCTTGGTAATGGCATTAGCTTAAGTAGAACATTTTAAAGCTATTTTCAATTCTGACTAATTTAGCTAGCTAGCTACAGTTATAGTTTTCCAGGTGAAATAGTTTTCAATTTTCAAAGAAATTAATTCAGAAATCCACATGGGCTTTCAACAGTAGTCTAGCAAAACTGTAGAAAGATGCCTGGCTTACTGTACTTGGACAATAAAAATGTAGTGTGAGCTCACCTTTTCCTTTTGTGTTGTCTCCCTTTCACTAGCTGGCATAGGACAGGACTCCACAAGGGAGAAAATTTAAAATTGGAAGTCTTCCACAGGTTTCTTTTTCCCCCCACTCTGCTCTAAGGTCTCTCAGACCATCTAGAAGCCATATGAAGAGCAAAGGTGACAGCCATAATCCTAGTTTTATCCGTATGTGGTGTATATGTATTGAATATGTGATGAGGGTCTGGAGCCTGCAGTTTAAGGCTTTTGCGCAGGCTGACACGTGGCAGGGAGATCAAAAATACTGCAAAAGAGGAAGGCATGAAATATGAAGAGCTCTAACAGATGACAAGTCAAAGTCAGTGGAAATACCCTCAATGGTGTCAGCAGACTGGGAGTCAGGTCCTCTTAGAGAGAGGCCTAGCATTAATTTTTCTGAGAGAGTGAAATCCTGGGGGTCTTCAAAAGAGAAAAACAACAGGCCTGCAGGGACTTTGGAGCAGAGCCAGCAGAAGCTGCTGTCATCTCTATCCTGCTGTCCTTTCTTGAACTTGGCACAATCAGCTGATCTGCATGAATGTGATGTTTTTATGGCACTGGTTATAATTGGTAGTGATAGCAGCATGACTGAACAAGACAGCACATTGTATGAAAACAGGTTGAAGGGAGGATGAGATTCAGTTATAAAATCTTAAACCTCATTTCATCAGAGCACTTTTTTGGCTAATCAGAATATTTTCTGTGAATCTTGGAAATTGCTCTGATCACAAACCAGAGAGTATGAGAGGGTCTCATTCATAAGTGCTTTATCTTCTCAGGAACAAGTCGATAAGCCTTTATTGTTTAATTTTTCTTTCTTGGGAACTGGGCAGCTGACATTTTTTCAAAGTCCCTTAATTTGTAGGGGACTTTGTGGGAGTCACAAAACCCCATTAACCATATTTTTCATCTGGCTTTAAGAGGAATATATTTTAAAATGGTAAAAGAAAGACTTTGAACAGCTTCTGATAACTCACAGTTTAAGCATGGCTATAAAAAGAAAATGAAAAGGCAATTAAAAATGGAATATTTCTTTCTTCAGTCTCCCCCCCACCCCCCAGCTGTAATTTGTCACTATTTCTTGTAGGCAGGCGGAAAGATGAGGCTACAGAAGATCATTTAGCGCTGCAAAGCTGGCTGCTATAAAGCACCATAACTTGGCATTAGAGTGGGGGACTAATTTTTTTAAATCTGTATCATCCTCCTGAAAAAGTTCTGAACAGTTAGGGCTTTTTTTTTTCCTGCAAAATTGAGCAAGAAATGAAAAGAAATTCATTAATGTCTCAGCAGCACTGGCTGGTGTCACTAAGGGTAAAAAGATGCCATGTTTCTTCAGATTCTTCTTGACTATCAGTACCCAGAAATCCCCACATGACATGTGAAAAAGCCACACAGACATATACCCCAGAAAATCAACAAAACAGGGTTTGAAACACTTGCATTGTCCACACTTGTGTGTGCAAACGGGTATTTATGCTTCTGCAAATGCATCTGTGAGTAGATATCAGGAGTTTCTCTGGTCACTGATCTGCATAAGGTAGGGCTGATCATGTGGGTTTCCCTGCTGACTCCAGAGCCTCCAGAGACAGAATCAGCTCTCTGAGATAGACTATTCTTTGTTCTGACCATATTCCTCCTTGCAGAAATTACAGTTCTGCTGGGGTGGAAGTTTTGAGGGGCCTTGCTCCACGCAGCCAAAGGAGGGCCTACATCTTTATTCCTTGGCTGGGCAGAATGGCAGCAGGGGCTGGTGTCCACACACAGAACAGGGTAACCAAAAGGCCACAGATTTCCTTGCCTGGATTTTACACAGTATTGTGAGGTTTGTGTGGATATTTGGGGTATATATCCTATATTGGGTAAATATCTGTATGCTGCTAAGGAAAATAGTATAATTATTTTAAAGGGAAAATAGTATAATTATTTTAACATTTACACTCTCTCTTGTTTGTCTACATGTAAAGTTTTACTTATTTATACCTTGTGTTTATGAAACAACCACACTATATCATCCAAGCTCAAGTTTTGAGAAAAGTTCACAAGTGCATATTTCACATGAGCCATATGTTAAGCTGAAGGCACATAATTTACAAACCTTTTAAGCGATTGTGTTACCAACAATTCACATTTCTGCTCTCAAGATAAAGTCCTAGCCCATTCCATCTGATCAGCATCTTGTTCTTCAAGCAGGTGTCATGGTTTCTGAATTTTGTCCAGATGGCAGCTGATGTGGAATCAGACACTGAGTGAATAAAACCAAACAGTGTGAGAAGAGCCATTGAGCCTTTGCTCCTCGTGTTACTGCTAGTGACAATGGATTTAATGCAGTCATTGCTCATGATCTGTGAGTTTATTAGAGCTAAATGGTTAGGATTATCTAATCAAATTATAACAGTCCGAGAAAGTGATTAAAAATACCCCCTTAAATATATTGCATGGATCATCAGCATTTGCAGTTTGTATCTTTTGGAGGCATGCATATATCTGTATCTTTGTTCGTGTCCAGAGCCAGTTCAGCCTTCCAGATATGCTTTTTATTTGTTGAAAACCAACTGCAAACCTAGTAGACACAATACAGTGTGCAACTTAAGTTTCGATATATGCGTGTGCAAGAAAGGATCGGTCTGGGGGGGCTGTCTCAGTGAGTGTGTAACTGCTAGTTAGTGGTGATATTGGTAACTCTGCTAATTGGACCTGCGAGGGTCAGTGCTTTCCTCTGAGCAATTCAGGCTCCCTGACAGAGATGCCTTTATCTGTGTGCCAGCTCCCAGAGCCGCACCCTGTAGCCAGGCAGAGGGGAGTGTGCCTTCCCAGGGATGTCTGCGCTCCCATGACCCTGCTGATGGATGCCCAGCGCTGCCTCTGAAGTGGGTGTGGAGCCATCCGTGCAGAGCTCCATACTGCTGGTGTAAGGTTGGATCTGCCCCTCGGTTTTATGGTGTCTGAGTGCCACACCTGCTGCCTCACCAGGAGCTGAGCAGTATGGGAAGTGAGTCATCAAGAGTTAGCTTGCTCCTTCAATCTCCATTTCTACCAGCTGGGTGCTTGCCTCCAGAAAAATCCATATCTTTGAGCTGCCTCTCAAGGAGGCTCTAATGACACCAGTGGGCAGAGCCCTTCACAGTTTGTAAAATAACCTCCTGCCATGTCAGATTAAGTTATATGCCATCAAGTTATTTAAATCTTCACAGTTACATTTGTTCTACAGATGTGTGCGCTCTTTCTCCTGAGACTAGCATTTCTGCACTTTTACAAATAATTTCAGGGGTTTTTAAATTTATTTTTTTTAGTAGCAAAAATTTCAGAGCTCTTTTTAAGACTACAAAAAAGAGAGGTGATGCTCTGCGTACGTTTTATGGTTTTTCTGTCCAATGACTCTAATGTCAAAATTGCTACAACCTTCTAAGAGAAATGCTAAATCATAATGTGGTAAGAAAGGCACCCTCGACAGGTCTGCAAATGACAGCTCTATAATTTCAGCATTATTTGAATACAATGTAGAAGTGCCTTATATGTTTAAGCAGCTTCATTTTGCATCTGCTTTTTAGAATAGTTGATTCATACTTGTCTGCACAGGCTTTCAATAGTTCTTTTCTTTCTTAGTGTCTTTGTCTACCTTTTTTTTTTTTCCTTATTTTTCTTTTTTATTCCTTTGAATTTTTTTCATATAATATTTATTTAATCAGTGATGAGAGGGTCAGGGTGAGCATGTGTTAGACTGAGCTGCAGTGTAACAAGTTGAATTTACCTCTGTGCTCGATACAGCCATAGAGTAGAATGACTTGAATTACATGTGGATCTTTTGCTACCTACTTTCATACATATGCTAACATGCATTACTTTATTTGTGGCTCAAAAAATTGCTATTATTATTTCTGAGAACTGAGCTTTATTTGGTTTTATTATTTCAAGATTATTTTTCCCATTGTTGCTGAAGTCTGTATGGATTGCAGTTGCAGTCCTTAAAAAATGTCCAGTGATTCCTGCTGAGAATTTTTTATCAGGAGTTGGGGCTCCAAATTCTAGTAAACCAAAAAAAGTTTTATAATTCTACTTTTTGGGGATTTTTTTTTTCTGTGATGTTTCTGCACCATTGTACTGACAGCTGAGACACAAACCTGTTTTTTCTGTGCCTGATATCAGATGCAACCAGTGAAAAAAAAGAGGCAGTGGTATGGACTGGGAAAACCAATGTATTTTGTGGAGTGACCACCCCAACTAAAATTGTGTATCAGATGTCAAAAATCTAGGAGACCTGGCAGATTTCTGTGGAGGCAGCTTTGCTTTTGCAGTATGCCCAAGGAACCAGCGCTGATCTAACACCAAGCCATGGCTGTAGCCTCCACACCACCTGCAGTGCCCAGAAAAATCAGACTTTTTAATTAATACAAACATTTACAGTTAAATAAAATAAACTACGGTTCAAAAATGATTCTAAATTGCTGGGCTAACATGATACTTACTTCTCCTGTCATATGCTTGTACATTGGTGGCTCTCTCACCTGTGGTGTTACTGCTCTGTGATGGGGGAACCATGAACTGTCATATCCTCACATTGCCAATCCAGCTGTGTCTTTGAAGCAACCCCTCAGAAGGACAAAGGCTGTGCCAGTTGGTAGCATGATGACACCACTGGAGGTGAAGTGTTTTTACTCCTTTTAAAAGACCCAGTGACAGTCCTTTGAATTAAGTTTTTTCAGAGGATACAAAAAGTTGTCAAATTAATATTCTACAAAATCTAGTTTTCATTTCAAGACATCCTTTTTTTATATATAGTTTTCTCTGTAGTTGTCCAGTTTGTATAATTTCACTCTTTTGAGCTGTTCTGCCTGTACTAATGTATTGTTTTCATGTCCTTAGAAGGAATTAATAAAATGCTTGGAATGTTGGTTCCATCTTTGCACCACCTTTCCTCTCCCTGGAGTGTTTGCTGTTTTGGAGGGCACCACAGCACTGGGAAAGCTCCCTGGGGAGTGTGCTCATGCACCTGTGAACATTTCTCAAAGTGTGAAATTTGTATGTGAAATTGAATAAGTCAGTGTGCAGCCCTGATATTGCAGAATGGGTGGTGCCAAAGCTCTGAGATCAGTCTGGGTGGTGATTTCTGGCCTTGTGTGGAACAAAGAGCTCTTCAGATAGCACCATAGCACGTAAGGCTTATAGATGGAAGGATAGAAAGGAATAGGTAATAACCATAAAACAGTATTATGAAAATACAAACTATAATTAGTGATAATGGCTTACTCAATTAAATACATTAAAGTATGGATGCAGAGTTTTGATGCATGGATGCTTTTGTCCAAGAGCATATGTGTGTTTATATACTGATCTAACAGTGATTTATAACTGACATTAAATATGCTTCAAAGGATGAATACTCTGCCCTAATGTTAAATAGGTCTCTTTAGTGCTGTCTAGTTGTACAAATATATAGAAGAAGATAGCCCCTGTCCCCAAATTTCCTATCTAAAAAGAAAAGCACAGATAACTGTACATGTGTTTCAGGTACTCAAGGTTTTAAGTGAAAGGGGCCAAGTTAAGTCATACTCATAGGGTGCTCTGCTTTTCCTGCTGAAGGACCTGATTTCCAGTGGAATGTCTCTGCTCCTAATTAATCTAGGAAGCCTAGTCTTGCAGTTAAAAGCCAGGTTCCCTTTCTGATTTCAGTGTCAGCAGCTTGGGGGGCTGTGTGGGTGTACTGCTCTTCTTCCTCTTTCTGCTGTCTTCTTCAGCAGAATTTCTGCTGCCCTCCTTTTTAGTGATGAAAGAAACCTCATTTTCTGACCACCAAGCTTTGAGTGTGTTATTAAATAATATGAGTCCTTTTAGTAGCTAGATGATTAAAAGAGGATTAGGTTATGGTTAGGACCAGGGAGGGGGAAGTACTGAAGCATCGCTAAGTGATATGTTTGCCCCAATAAGTGCCAATGCCATCACAATTCCTATAAATGTTGGGGACTTACTATAGCCAATGTGCACCTGTAGCATTTCAGTGTGGAGGCCCAGCCTTGGTGGCCCTGTACTGATGACCTTCCTATCACACACAGAGTGTCTTATCAATATGAAAAAACCAACTTGTTATTGGGTTTATTTGCTTTCTCTCCTGTGCTGTGTTATCCCTAATGCTCTGGGGAAAATTAATGCCTGACAATAAGAATTTGCCCTTTTTAATTTAAGGGTTTGTTTAGCGCAGGAGCAAACCAAGCTTTGCTTAACTCTTGGATCCACCAGAATTTTTGGTCTTCTTTTTATTTTTTATTCTGAGGTAAACTTTACCCCAAGGTATTGATCCCTTTATTCCCCAGATTTGAGCCTTCTGAATTCAGACTGGGGAAGTCATGTTCCAGGCAGTTGTTCTTTCTTAAAAATGGACCAGCCACAGCAGTTTCCTTTCATAATATTCTTCCCTCTGTGTCCTCCCCCCATGGCCAGCATCTCCTGACTTAAGCATTCCAGTTGATATTTTCTCTCCCTGGTCTCAGGGCTACAGTGATATTAAAAAAGAAAAGTCCAAGTAAAATGAATTGTTCCTTATTAAGGTAGACTATATGGGGAGAAAAAAAATACACCTTTTCCTTGGAATTTTAGCATAAACACACAGTAAGTCAAAATGGCAGGGTCCATAAATGTCAGTGAGAATTTTATTGGCAGAAAGAGTTAAACACAAAGATACTCAGGTGCTATTGTCCTGCAGTGTATGAGCTTTGGATCATTTTAAACACATGGGCAGTCAACCATACCTCTAGGATCATGAGCTGGTTTCCCCATGACTTAATTCAGACTTTGAATAGATGGGGTACACTCCATGTAAAGAGAGCTTCTAGATGCTTTGCTTCTTGAATACTTGGTATTTAAATCTGATATTTTTGAAATCAAAAGAAAGATTTACATTAAGCTAAATGGGTTCAAAAGTTGGTCTTAACATGAGATTACTTTTTTTCATTAAGGACATTATGTTGCATCATTCAACTCAATGTTTTTTTTTCCATCAACTTCATTAGATGCAAAATTGGCCCCTGAAAGCATATTCCTTGATAAGGCATTTTGTCTTATGTGACTGCAGTAAAAAAGGGAAAAAAAAAAACCAGAATCATAACATCCTTATCCTTGCTGTTCCTTATTTCTGTGACATCTTTCCTCTGATATTTCTGCATTTTGAATCATAAGGGCTCTATTCTCACTGGGCTCTTGTCCCATGCTAATCTGATATTCATATAATTTTGCTAGAAAAGAGCCTGTGAATGATCTCTCCCTTCTAATTTATTCAAGACTAAAATTCTGCTACTGGCAAACTTGCCTTCATGGTTCCCCTGTCTGTACAGTATAACCAGATGTTTTGTAGTTTGGGTCCCTCTGCACATCATTGAGCAGACACTACAAGTACCTCTTTCCTGTAGATTTCTCTAAGAAGCCTCACAATGGAATACATGAGGAATGTGTGAAAACAGGTCATAAACTGAACTAAAATGAAATTTAAAAATACAGGAAGTACTTCTTAAAAAGCAGAAGAAAAATTGCAGATTTTTGTGGAACAGATTGGATTGTCATTTGGGCACTATGTGCATAATGGTGTGGTTGGAGACTTGCAAATAGGGATATACCCATTTAAACCAACTTCTAAATGAAGATGTAAAATTATGGGAATAATGTGAAATTGGCTTTGAATCAGTAGTACTTCTACAGCACCTATTAGCAACACACTTGTGTGCCTCTCAGAGTTGAAGGCGTATTCCCAGCACCACTGTCAGGGAGGAAAATGTCTTCTAAAGAAGAAAACTGGGATATAAAATCTATGAAGATTTAAAAAGCAAAACTTTGCATTTGATTTCAGTGTTTTGGTAGTCCACGCTTAAATATTTTAAGTCTTTTGAAATTTTGGGTTTTTTGTTCTGTCTAGTGTCGCAGATGCATTTGTAGTAGAGGAAAAGTCCATTTTAGTGCTGCTCTGGCTGGGCCAGCCTTTCCTCCATGGAGTTTTTCAAAGCTTATTTCCATTCAGAGTGAAGTCAAGTGTAGCAGGAGACTATGATTCTTTCATCTAATAAAGAAACAAAACCTAACCAAACAAAACCAACCAAACAAAAACAACAAACCTCCACCCACAAAACCAAACCAAAACAAAAAGCTAGGTCTTTGATACTTGTGAATACAGCCTGAATTTTCCACAAAGTTTGAGAGAGTGGGAGGCTCTGAATTGGATTTATCTCTGCTTAAAATGAAGAGCAGGAACTGACTGTCAATTTCTATACATCCTCTGAGCATAGAATTAATGATTCGATTAAAATGAGACATCCCCAAGAAATTCTATAGTAATTGAACTACTTCATAAATTAAGACAAGCAAGCACAGTTGTATAAACACTGGAATCACTGACCCAGTTATTTGGAATAAAGTTTTGTCCATTATAGCCTTCAATCCCAAATGGGTGAAATCAGAAATTTCAGAATATCCCAGAAAATAGTTTTTGAAGCACTGGATGAGTATCTTCAGATGACGGTGTGACATAGAGGGGTACCCTGTTCTCTGGTGCTCTAACCTGGTTTGAATGGTCTGCATCAATCCTTACATTTAATGACAGAAAACTCAGCTTAACCTTGCTGTAAAGTAAGTATTTATACACATCAATGAGAGAAATAAAACACCTTATTGATTTTACATCTGCTTTCACTGTGGTAATTAAAATGTACTTTTGCAGCTTGCAGAATAGTAGTCTGTTTGTATTAGATCAAAGAAAAGCTCTGCCACAGACCTTATTTTGTATTCCTGTTGTCCCTCGAAAATTCTTAAATAAATGCAGAAGGATGAGCCCAGTCTTCATAACCTACCACACCTTTCAGACAAAAAGGTGAGTTGTTTGCAACGCTGTATTCTAGTAATTTCTAGGTCAAATTTGGTGTTGAATACCCCCAGAATTCAGTGTTCAGTATAGTTAATGGCTTTGTTTGGTTATATGCCTTGTTGGGAGCTTTCTGAGGAAAACTTCCTGCTGTAACTGTTCACAGGAGGGTCATCACCACAGAAAATCACTTCAGAATAGTCAAGTCCTTGAGAAGAGCACGGCAAACTTTCCAGTAGTATTTGGTGTTAGATCATCCCTTTTCACTGCATGCTACTACTTGGCTACTTTGGGAAGGATCTACTGGCTTTCTGGATGTATGAGACACATCTCATCTGGAGCCTGGTGCATTTGCAGTTGTTTCTGTTGGTGGACCTGGACAGTGGTCTGGACCAGACATTAATGTGGGGACATCAGTAAGTACAGCCACTCAAATACCTGAGTGTGAGTGAGTGTTACACAGTCAGTCCATCTGTGACAATTTATACTGAAGAATCCTCTGGAGCTGTCTGACAAAATTTCTACCCCAAAAGTTCTCCACCTTTGGTCCTGATGAACAAGATATTTTCCTAGGAGTACTTTGACAGAGCAATTTCAGTAATATTGGAATAGTCTTCACCAGCATCTTGGTTTTTCACGTGTGTGTGTAAAGTCAAGCTTGAGGCAGCACAAAAAATTTTGAAAAACACATCTGTTTCTTATGTTGTATTTTTTTTTTAAATTTTCTCAGGTTCTTTAGACCTGAATGGCCACATGTTGTGTGTAATTTTCATCCACAGAACTGCAATTATTTTCTCATCTGTATCTCCAGTGGTATGTCATGATCAGACAAGTCTCCTCAGGTAATTCATGTACAGATCAGGCCTGTGGTTTATCCTGTGTCACACCAATGTTAATTATATGCTTCAGCAGCATCACAGTTCACAGATTTAACTGAGCCCAAAGAAATACCTGACATTAAATCAACCCTAAAAGAGTATTTTCAGTTTGATTGTCAAGTCCAAAAGTTTGGGAAAACTTGAGGTTTGTAGGAAGTAGATTTCTATTGGCACCTTTCCACTTCCCACTCCCCACTCCCAGTACAGGTTGATAGAGAGCTCTTAACCAGTGACTAATTTAGCTCCCCCTGTACATTTTATCCTTCTTCTGTCTGATTAGCTCAAGGCTTGAGATTTGAAATAAAGCCAA
>NC_031769.1:92869789-92883072 GCF_001522545.3 Parus major
GTAAAGACTGCAGGTAAAGACTGCATGATGTGTGCATATATACATACACATCTAAAAACCTTGAGAGTACAATTTAGCAAGCAGCACATTTCAGAAAGAGAGAGAGGAGAAACAGAAACACAATTGTGATTAATCATGCTCATTATCAACTCACACTTATGACCGGTCTTTTTTTTTTGAAAAAAAGGGCATTTTTTTTGAAGTGTGTGTGTGGTGGTGGATGGTGGGAGGGGTGCATATGTGTGGAATGAGAGATGAAAAATACATTCCTTTCTCTGCCAATAAAATGACCCTTCCACCCTCTCACTTTTCAGCCTTCCCTCCAAAAGTTAGGTGGATGTCTAAGGCTGGGTAAAGCCTTATTATTAAGTTAACTCTAGGTGGTTTCCATTAGCCTTACAGTACATGCCACTGAGCAGACATACAGTAACTGAATTGTTTCAACTTATCCAAATAACATTGAAATAGACTTAATTGTTGAACTGCAGGAAAGACCATGTGTCTCCAGAGACTATTAGTGTCATTTAAAAGGCTAAATGTATCATAAAACCTGTCTTTAACAGAATAAAATTGTACAGACCAACACAATTTTAGCTAATGTTTTCCACATTTCTTGTAAAAAAAGTCATTGCCTGTAAAGTTCATAACATTTCTAGGAGTTGCTTCAGTGCAGCACTTCCCAACTAGTTTTAGCCAGTATCCTTTTTGCAATCACAGAGCAGTTTACTTTGAAAGTAGTCACAGTAAAACCTACAGGATTTACTTATGGAACATGTTTATTTATCATGAATAAAGAGAGGCTTTTGCACAGCAGAAGAGTCAAGAAGTCTCTGATTTCAATAGATAAGCATTTTTCTCTCTGTCTTCCTCAACATTTAAACTGACCCTTGATTAGAGAAGAATATGGTAATATTTCAGAGGAAAAGTAAAAGTGAAGGAATCCTTGCTGATACAGGTTGTCAGGGATATTTCCTCAGCCATCAGTGTTTTGGTACTTGATTTTTTATTGTGGGATATACCTTTTGTTTTTATTCCAATGTTACATATTTTCTTTTGTTGAATCTTAAGAAAAATTTTTGGATAGGGAAAATTATAAAGGTAGCTGAAAACAAGCAAAATAGGAAAGCAGAAGAGCAGGAGGGAACTAGATAGGTCAAGGAAGAATGAATAAAAATAGAAAATTGCATTTATGCTTTCAAAGAGCCAAAGGAGTATTTCTTTGTTCCAAAAAAGTTTAAAATGTTAAGAGGGAAAGATCTAGAAAGAGGACAAATAGAAGATCAGTCCTCAATAGAAGCAGCAAATCTTTCTTTTTACCTAATATTTTCACTGGAGTTTTATATCAACTCTCAAGGAAGCTGTTTCAAATAACTTCTGCAAACATTATTGTTCTTTTATAAGTTTTGTTTCTATGGAAATGAATGATGCAATTGACTCTTTCTATCACAATCATTTGCTTTTTAACCTGACGAGATTTTTTCTTTCCCAGTTAGTCCTCTCCAATCTAGGGAACAAAAGGTACTGTCTCTTTTTTTGTTTTTTTCCCCTGGAAAACCTCAGAACCATGATGTACTTACCTATGTAGAAACACTAGTGCCTTTCCTGAAAAAGTTAAGAATTTCTTGAAACAGCAGTTACTGTCAAGCTTTTCCCATTAGAGCTATGTGTGAATGGAAACAACTGTAATTTCTTCATTGCTTGCTATTAAAATGAACTTGAATCATGTAACTCTTTTGAAAAGGAGACATTATGATGACAAAAAATATTGGTTAAGTCTAGCCAGGGCTTGATTTATTTGGTTTTAGTCCTGCGATAAGGAGAGGGTATGTGCTAATGAAGCAGTTCCCGTTTACAGGGAAATTCATCCAGTAACAAGTCATAGAGCCACTAATTCTTTTTCATTCCCATTTTGGGAATTTACGTAGTGTCTGGTCTCCTGGCGCTGCCCCTCAGCATGGCCCTGAATTCACCTGTAATGAAGGAAATCCTCAGTTGCACAAACCTACAGCATCTTTACCTTGAACTAAAAAAATCTCATACTCTTTCCAGGCTATCCATGGGAAACTTGCACAAATCAGCCAACAGATGTTGTATTCAGAACTGTGCAAATAAATGTGAGGGGAGAACTCCCCACACCTCTGATGCAGCTAAGATAGTAGAATGACATTGCTAATTTGAAATTTTAAAGAAGGATAATTTGACCAGTATGGTGCTAGACACAAATTAAAATATCTGATATGTGTCCATGCAGAGTTTCTATTTCTGACCTGTAACCTTGTTCAATCTCTGCTTTGTCATTCTGCTTACAGGTCTGAATGAATTTTATTACAATAATCACAACCTTTTCCAAAAAATATAATGTAGGAATATGATTTTTAAAATGTGAATTGATTTTAAGGTAGTCACCTATGAAGCAGAGATGTCCATCTCTTGGAGGATAATAATTAAAGTCCTACAGTTGGGCAACATTGAAATATACTGAAATGATAATATAACAAATGAAAAAAATACTGTTTATAAATGTATTTATTTAGTGCTTATAAAGATGGAATATATGAGACACTGAAAGCATTTTAATTCTATGAGTGAAGTAAAACTCACAGAAGACATTAAACATTTTTTTTTTCGTTCAGTAGCTGAAAAAGAAGAAGTTTATTTGATTTTCCCAAGCTCATATGGGAAGAAACAGTAAAGCAAAGAATAGAAACAATCTACTTAGACTCTCATTCCTACATTCTTCATAGATGACCTGAATTAAGACTTATTTTAGTATAGTCATGACAAATGTAATGTGCAAAACTAATGAAATTTAAATTAAAAAAGGAGTGACTTAACTGTTCCCTGACCTTTCATGTCTCAATGAAGTCTCATTCTAATATAAAGTGATAATTGTCCAGTGTTGGTCCTGTCACTTCATTCCTGATGGGAATGAAAAGATGCAGCTAAACCTACTAATTTCTAAATTCTACAGAATTAGGGTAGATAAGGTACAATAAGTACTGGTAAGTAACCTACCAAGGTTACATACTTCTGCATTCTTCATTGAGCATAAAAACTCTCTGATAATTACTAGAAGAAAATCAAATAGCAGATTTCTACATTTTCAGTGCATGTCTTGAGCTGATTAACACAGGACCTAATTTTCTCTAATCAGCCCAAGGTGGATAGAATGTGAAACAGATGACCTTACTGTTTAAGAACAGGTAATTCTGTTTATTTGTGGTGAATAATGACATTTTCCTACTGATGGGTATTCACTTTGTGCCTTAAATTGCATCAGGTCAATGCTGAGAGTAACTAGTGCAACAAGTTTGAATTCTCCTGTACTGCATATTAGGTAACTTTTCTGTCACTGTCAATTTAAACCAGACCCATATATGAAAAACAAACAACTTTTAATATCCCCAGCTGGAGAGAAAGTTTCCACTAGTAGAGCAGAAAAAAGCATGTGAGGGTCTGTAAAATATCCTCAAAAAGAGAGTTTCAGAAAGGAGAAAATCTTTCCTATACTAAGAATTATTAAAAGTATACACCTGGAAAACAAAAGCTGTGAGTAAAGAGCTTAGCTGAACCAATGTAATAAAAATCGAATCACTTCAAGGTTGAAAATGTGTCTGAAAACAAATTAAGAACTGAGATCTGATTTGGCCAGTGTCTACATAGGTAATTCATTCTTTACTTCTGAAGTGCCTTAAACCAGCAAAGAATGGTGACTTCAGTATATGGGTCATTAACTAAAGTAAAATTTGAGTCAAGCATTTAAAATGTAGCCATCTGAGAATACTGGCCTATGCTCAAAACCAGAATCCTGAGCATCCCATAATGATACAAGAATATATAAAGCAAAAGCATTCAAGTCCTGAGAAAGAGCATCTCCTCTTTGCCATTTCACTTCCAAAGGCTGGAAGCCAGGGTGATGGAAGCATGCTTTTCCATTAACACCCACTCCACCCCCAAACAGAGACACACACACACACACACACACACACACTGGTTTATGCCAGTTGTAACCCCTAAGTCTTAACCTCTGTTCCAGCAGTTTTTTTGGATTCTGGCTGTTTGCAGTCTGCTGGGCTCTTTTGTTGGGAAGGAGTTAGGCGTGTTGGGATAATGACATCAAAGCCAGAATTAGAGAGGCAGCCCTGGTGAGACCTTCAAAGAAAGAAAACTACCCAGCTGTAAAGGATAGACGTGGATATGTGAGCCTTGATTCCAGGACCAGCAAGAGCTTAAGGTCTCTCGCTTAAAGGCACAGTCATAGAGGCACAGCCTCAAACTGGTAGAAATCAAGTAAGAGTCCACATTTTCTTCAGGAAAGAAAGTCACGTGTTTTCTTTTGCTTAAGCAAAGCTGAGCAGTTTTAAGTGTAGGGAAGAGATTTACTTTCTCCCTGACGTATTTGCAAGAGGAAAAATGAAGTGACTTTTCTCCTTTCAGATAAATAGTGCAATGAATTCTTATTATCAAAGGCGATCTGTTCTTGTGGTATCTTGGGGGAAGATACCACATTATTATTTGTTTAACAGGAGAAACCACTTTCTGGTACTTGGAGACCAGCACTGCTAGCTGCTGCTCTCCACTGAGAGCTTCCAGTAATGTTTTTGCAAAACTCTTTTCTCAAGATTGAGCTGCAATTAGCATGGGCTTCAGTCAGTTCTGTGGAGATGTCACTCCACATAACGCTACAGGCTTCATGCTGCAACATGAAGATGTCACTTTAGATAGCACTGTGGGCTCGAAGTGGCAATCCAGATATGTCACTGCTCTATTATGAACTGCTGCAGGAGAATCTGTCCTTTTTGATGGAGCTGGCCTCATACTTCACGAATACCCTCTTGATGTCCCTCTCAGTGGGCTTGACATCACTCTAACAGCATGACAAGTTAAAACATGTCCTTGAGAACTCATGTTAACGAATGCAACGATGACCGTGACTACACAGTGTGCCTAGGCAGGAGCAAAGTGTTTTCTCAATCACAGAAATACCTTACTCCAGTGAGAACTGACTCACAAGTTGTTACAGGGACAC
The DNA here is from genome assembly GCF_001522545.3 of Parus major. Classification (NCBI taxonomy): domain Eukaryota; kingdom Metazoa; phylum Chordata; class Aves; order Passeriformes; family Paridae; genus Parus; species Parus major. The sequence goes on from NC_031769.1 coordinate 92,874,819, forward strand.
AACTTATCTCTGTCTGCTATGACAGCAAGCCCGTGGTCATCACTGTGTCAGATAGTGTGGCCTCTCAAGGTCATGTTCCACACTGCTGTAAATTCTGAAGGAAGATAAAGGACCACCAGGAATTTATTTTCTTTCTAGATGCCACTTTGGCTCAGTTAACCTTTAGCAGTGGTCTCTTCTTAAGTGGCTAAAACAATAAAGAACAATGCCACAAAGCTGAGAGTATGAATCATAAGTTTCAGGCCAGTCTAAATAGTTGAGTCTGTTTTTTCCTTCAATATTCTAAACAAAATAAATGTCTGTTGATAAAAATGCCTGTACAACTTGCTATATAAATTCTGATTTTCAAGTATTACAGCATTTTCTCTGGTTGGAATAAGATTTTTAATGAAAAAAAATTACCCGGCATGATATTTTCCCAGTTAAATGCCATGTGTGATCCCACAAGTACAAATGGCGTTTGGTAGTGTCCCCTTTTGTAATTGCTTTAAATTAAAAGGCAATTAGAAGCCCACTAATTTCAGACTAGACCCACTGGGTCAGGACTGAGATCACCAACAGAGCAGTCAGAAGGCATGCATTACACATGCCTCCCTCCACGTTTATATTGCAGGTAGGTCAGTCATTCCTACCACTGTCAGAGGCAGCCTTTTAAGGCGGCCCAAGGACACGTGCAGCGTTCATTCATCCTTTGACAGGTGCCGGTACCGGGGACAAGTTTCCCTTCGCTCTTCTTGCTTCTCGTGGGCAATAAGAACCCTGGGCCTTCACGGGGTGGTGAGCACCGCAAGCGCGGCGGCAGCGAGGCCTCGGGGCGTAGGGGACTCGCTGGCACCGTGTGCGTGGCAGAGGGAGGGCTCCAGCTGCCCCACGGGGCTCTGCTCACCCCCTCACCCCACCTGGCTCCCTGCTACCGATACCTGCTTTCCGTGCCGCTGATTGCGGACTTTGTTTAAGCGGAGGAGAGGGAACGGTAAGGAGATCGCTGAGCTGATTGCCCGCGCTCGCTGAAGGGCGCTGGGGATGACCTGGCTCGCTCGGCCCGCTGCCTGGGGTAGGCCTGGCTCCCCGGCACCCCAGGCACGATGGTGAAACCTGGCAGTGACCTTTCTCCACAGAAAAGGCTCTTCTGGGCTTTTCCCAGAATACACTTTTCCTTGGCACGGCTTCCTTTTTTTTTTCTTTTCTTTTTTTTTCAGAGAAGCTGTGAAAACTTTTCCTGCAATGATCCTCCTCTGCCTTCTGGCTGAAGAGTATGACTGATGCCTTTTCTTCCCCAGTGCAATAGTACATCTGTGGAGTAGAGAGACTAGGTAACCAGCTGTCATGTCAGGTTTCCTAAACATACTTGCATGTCATTTCTCACTTGTTCATCTGTATCAAAGCAGAGAGCCTCTGCTGCTAGCTCCGCTGCACATTAGGGCTAAAAAATAATTTCATTAAGGCTGAAAAAAGTGGTTTATTTAAGTCAAAATCAGTCTATTCCTGTATCTGTTATTTCTGCTTCTCTCTTCAACAGGCTGATCATATCCTTCTCTCTTGCCTTGTTTTCTACATCAAAGATACTAACTACTGTGTTCTTTAATTTAACAGCTTCTGCAGCACAAGAGAGAATAGATTCATTTTGTGAATAGTGAATCCTTGCATGATGTCATCTTCACATAATCTCTGTTTTGCTGCTCTGAAATAGATTTTATTTCAGTAAATGTGCAGACCACCAGTACAGTGACACCATTCTGACTAAAGAAAGTGGTGATACAAGTACAGTAATTCTATTTTAAAGCACAATACTGAAGTGTGGTCATTATTCTGTTCTTCTAGCTGTTCGATAGACAGCTCTTTGCTTCCTTATTTTTTCCAGAGAGAATGGTTTTACCTGAGATCTCTTCAACTGCCAACTCTAGGCATTGCAGACAAAACAGAGGCTGCGACACCTATGAATTATTGCCATACTTAAGAATCAGGATGCACATTATAATATAGGTATAGTTAGAATAGAATTCATATTTGCTTGCCTTGAACCCAATAGAAGCATACTGAAATAGCATAGCAAACAACACAGATACACACACATATATATATATGGAAATATTCAACACATATGTTTGCACAGAAGAACAATGTGCAGCAAGTATTGCATTTAAGTATATGAACAATGTGTCCACCCAAGAGTAAACAAAAACCTGTGTAGTTGCAGGCAGGTGGGAAGTGTGGGAAAACATATAATCAACAACTGAGGAAACAGAATTTGCAAGACAAAGAACAAAAGGACAAGATAAGCACAAAGGACAGCAAACAGGCAGGATATTCTACTGAATGCACAAGTATCAGGATGACCCGCAAAGCCAAAACAGTTAAACAGCATTGGGAGCAGGGGGAATCCCTTTTTGGGAGAGAGGCAAGCTGCATAAAGTAGCAGGCCTCCAGTGGAATTTTACCCATAAAAAGCTCTCCCAGAGCTGATCACCTCAACTGTCAACCATCAGGACTGCATCCACTGGTGCATCATCTCCTTCGTATTACATACTCATAGTTAATTCAGGATGACTAGTAGATTTGTGTGTGTAAAGCTATTTGGTGATAATTGATAATGGCTAACCATTGGCACATCTGTCATTAAAAAATGTCAGTCTATGAAATTTTATTTTAAAGTTGGTTTATCAGTCTTCTAAATACTCCCACCACAGCAATTTCTAATTTCCTGACTCAGGCAATAATTTTACCAAAAAAATTTAATCACGGTTATCACACTGAACAGCGTGGCCATTTTGTATTTCACATCAGAAGAGGGCACAAAATGGGTGTCTCTCTCCTTTCTTGTGACAGAGCTAGAGGCTGGTCACTGCCAGTATCTATGTGAAGCAGAATGTGTAGATATGAGCTCCTCATTGCTGACCAATAAAATACACTGCCTTGTGGAGTTACCTTGTTCTTATGGCTTTGAAACACTCAAGGGAAATATGCCACTGCTGCAGAGATGAGTGATGAAGCAGTTGGCTTCTGTTTATGTGAAGTTTTGATTTTTTTTTAATAACTTTTTTTTTACTCTTTGAAGGTATGTAGGAATGTGTGCAAAATAACTACAGACTATAACATATCTAGAAGCCTCTGAAGTATTTGTTTAAATTTTAAATGCTGCATCTGCATCTGCACTGCAGTTTCAGATATTAAACCCTGATGTATGTTTTGAATCTCTACAAATTACACTATTTCTTTTCCTTTCCTGCTGCTTCTCCTTTAATACTACTACTATCAGCAAGTTTTTTTATTGCTTACCAGGAGTAATACTGATTTCATCTGCAAGATTCGGGCTAGTCACAAGTTACCTCATCATTAAGAAAAGCATTTCCTACGTTCATTAACAGAAGAATAGTAGCAAGGGTTCATGTAACCTTGACTATCATTTTGCTTTCTCCTCTTTTTTGTTTTATACCATCCTTTTAAACTATTAGTCAAGATCCTCACCTGATATAAAGTGATGTCACCCCACTGAAATCTTGACTAACACAAGGCTCAGAAACCTTCTTCCTTCAGATATTCATGGACAAGTCTAGATTTGTAGCTAAATGATTGTCAGTGCTTAACATGAAAACATATGAGATCTAAATGAAAACAGTAAGTGTGCAGATAACAGAAGCTGTGGGAGGTCAAGTGATTTTTTAATTTGAGTATCACTAGGAAGCAAAGGCAACTGTCTTTATCTTGCCAGGGAGTAAGATTCTGTTATCAGAAAATGTCTAGTTTTGACTCTTGACCAGCAGTGTTTTCATGTCTTTTGATATGATATGTCAAAAGCATCTGGAATCTTGGGTTACTCTCCAAAGAAAATTTTTTCTATTATTGCCACTGTTCTTCTTCCAGCAAAATTGAATTTAACTTAATATTGTACTTAGTTTATCAATTAGACATGCTTGTGATATAATGTTCTTTATAATTACTAAAGCATGTGATTTTTCATAGAATCATAGAATTGTTCAGGTTCGAAAAGACCTTTAAGACTATTAAGTTCAACCATTAATCCAGCACTGTCATTTTCACCACTAAACCATGTCTCTGAGTTCCACATCTACACATCTTTTAAATACCTCCAGGGATGGTAACTCCTTTGTTTCCCTTGGCAGCCTGTTCCAGTGCCTGACAACATGTTCAGCAAAGAATTTTTCCCTAATATCCAATCCAAACTTCCCCTGGTGCAACTTGAAGCCATTTCCTCTTGTTCTATCACTTATTAATTGGGATAAGAGACTAGCCCCTACCCGCATGCAATGTCCTTTCAGATACTTCAAGAGAGCAATATAATCTCTCTTGAGCATCCTTTTCTCCAGACTAAACAACTCCTTCAGTCTTGCTCCAGACCCTTCATGAGCTCCATTGCCCTCCTCTGGATTCATTCCAGAACCTCAATATCCTTCTTGAACTGAGGGCCCAAATCTGAACACAGGATCTGAGGTGCAGCCTCAGCAGTGCCAAGAACAGGGGGACAATCCCTGCCCTGCTCCTGGCTGGCCACACTGTTCCCCATACAGGCCAGGAAGCCATTGGCCTCCTTGGCCACCTGGGCACACACTGGCTCATGTTCAGGCACTGTCAATCAGCACCCCCAGCTCCTTTTCCACCAGCAGCTCTCCAGCCACTCTGCCCCCAGCCTGCAGCTCTGCCTGGGCTTGTTGTGACCCAGGGGCAGGACCCGGCACTCGGCCTTGTTGAACCTCACACCATTGGCCCCAACCCATTGATCCAGCCTGGCCAGATCCCTCTGCAGAGCCTTCCTGCCCTCCAGCAGATCAACACTCCCACCACCCAATTTGGTGTCATCTGTGAATTTACTGAGAGACCTCCAAACTCTTCAAAGGTGAACATTCCATCGCGTATTTTTAAGCTTTCAGAGAAAGGGACAATTTTGGTTATATTTAAAGTAAGTCATTGGTATATTTCACACTACAATAAACCTGACTCTTCTGCACAATTTAAAATTATTGTGAAATTTAGTAATTTTAATCTTTTTGGTTAATATGATTTCATTTTGTTTACAAATATGTTGCACTGTGTTTGCAGTGAATTCTTGGATTCTTGCAAGTGTCTCTCTGGTAGAACTCCTGTGATCTTAATTAGAATTTAAAATTCATTCCTCATGTCCAGATTCTCCCTTTACTGAGCTTATTTTTCAATAAAAAAAAAAAGTTAGAAAAAGACACAAAAAATTCTGAGTTACAATCTTCCATAGACAGTAATACATTATTGTATATTTTTAGACTATGCTTTATTGCCCTGATCAAAGAGATTTTAAAAGTGTAGGAATATAATGTAGTCTTACCTTGCCAGTATAGAAATTAATAAATTACTATAAACCCAGGTACTCTTTATTATATTAAAGAAACTTCCAATTTCATCTTGATGTACAAATTATTAAAGAATTATTTTAACCTGGTTTCAGGTTCTTCCGTACTTGGACGTTATTACCCATTTTGTGATAAATTATTTTTTTCTTAAAGGCCTAATTATTTTAACCAAATTCCCTGTAAACCTTGGTTTTAATTACAAATATGATGCTTCTAAACCCCATAATGGTTAAAAAGCTTGGTGACATGACACATAAAAGTTTGAATTCCACACAACAAGAAAAGTAACACAATATTGCTTTTAAAATAATTTTTTAGACACTGTTTTTAAGTCAGTGTCTTGATTTATAAACATATATGTTTGCCAGTACTGAATCCCCAATCTCTCCTGGAGCAGCTCTGTTTAGTTTTTAAAATCGGTTTTCCAATTTGACAAATATTTTTCTTCCATTCTGGTATGTGAAAGAACCACACCCACAAAACATTTTACTAGATGGGCAAAATAGTGAAGCTGCATGCAATGCTGACAAAAATTGTGCAAAATTTATATAAAACAGTATTTTTCTTTCTTATTTTTAATTTTTAATGCATATATAATTATAGGGTTTTGTTTAAATAAGGACAATGGATAAACATGTTTGACATGGATGTATCACCCTTTTTTGTTTAAGTTGGCTGTACCTGCCAAAGGCCTGTACAGGAACACATGAAATTTTATACAGTTGGACTCTAGACATTAGAGATAGAAGAATCTGTTGTGTTCAGTTGCCAGTGTAGTCCTTTGGAATATTGCAGAGAATAGTATTGGGAAAGTTTGCACCTGCTGGATTGAATTTGAGAGAGCATCACACTTGGAAAAAGTTAGCTTTTAACATTAAATTGTTTACTTGTGATTTAATGACAGAGAGGACTGATTTATTTTAATTTTTTCATAATCCACTTTAAAGGATCAAAATCTCCCCCTTGTATTTAGTAAGAGTTCATATTTTTTCCTGTATCACAAATGGATGATAAGATATAGTCACTTGGATTTACCTTCTGACTTTATGGATTAGCTGTCAGATGACTGTCACCTTCCTTTGCAAAGCTGTTGTGTGCCTGTTTTGGTTTTGAGTTTTGTCAATACTGATAGTAGTTCCATGACAGTAAGTTTTGAGCAGCAACTTTCATCTTCAATTTTTTTCCTAATACATGTAGCTTTGGAAACATGATTTGAAAACTGAGGGTGGCTGCTGGCAGAACACATTTCTGATTCCCTGCTGCATTTAGTCAATTTTACTAAAGACTTTTAACTTTCTTCATTAAAGGAGAACAATCTGCCTCACACATAAAACTTTTGCCACTAGATACAGATAATTTCCAGACTAGTAAAGGCTGGAGGTGAAGGTAATAAAAGTGGAGTCCCACTCCTAACTTTTCTATCTTATGTAGTTGTATTTTAAAGTGTCTTCTGACTTTTGGAAAGACCTACTGCTGGCATTTAATATAAAAGTAAATACTTTGGAAATGAAACTTGAAATCTTGCTGTTTTGAATATAACTCAATTTAAATAATATATTAATAATGGATCTGAAAATTTGCTAGTTCCCAGCTAGAAAGACTTTGTTAGGATTTCATGTTCCACACATATTTTAGATCTTTTGGGCAGTGTTAAAATACCCTTCATAATGAACCACTTGTCTCACAGTCTTTCATTCTTGTCTCTTTGACTTTGTGAGTATCTTTCCTCACTGATTATTTAATGATTATTTGAATTGAAGGGACAAACTGTATTGAATTGTGCAATTTTGAGAGGACTTAAGTAAGTAAGTCAGGATTTGAGTAAGAAGACTCAGACCCTGATAGGAGGATTAAGAGGTCAGGGGAAGGGAGGTGGTGAGACAAATATACATCTGTTTTTGCAGTGGGCCTCGTTTTGTTTTTCTCATCAGCACACTGCCATCACCACCATACTACTGATTCAGCTCTCAGAAAGTTTGATTTTCTGCTGAATAAGGTCCAGACACTTTGGATTGTATTGGTTAGATTTTTCATTTCCTTGCTTGGACAAAGATATACAATGTTTAGGGATTAAGTTTTTCCGATTTCAATTGCAACCTATATACTTCATTGCCTAAGTGCTACTTTAGCATCAATTGCAAGAATATAAATAAAAAGCACCACTCTCTATTTGTTCATCTAAGACCTTGAAAAGCAGTAAATCAAAATCCTTTCCTGGTCTACCTTCAGTTCTCATGACAGGACCAATACATTTGGACTGCTGCAACTTATTTAGATGATGTTTGTCAAGATGGTGGCTTTAAAACACATAGCAGCTTTTTTACAGCAAATCTGATTACTATTTTATGTGTCTAACCCCATGGCAAAGAGGACCCTAAACATTTCTCCTTTCCAAGCAAGTTTACTCCACAATTCAGGGACAGTGTCTCTGTTCCTGGAAACAACTTAGATGTGCAGAAAAAAAGATTTTGTCTTTGCTAGCCTTTCCCCAACGTAGTGAACTCCAGTTTCTACCTGCTCTTGAGGCATTAGAGATAGAGAGAGAGAGAGAGCAGGACATACAGAATAACATTTCCCATCCCAGGAAATTAAGCACCATGCACTATTTCCTCGCAGAGGAAAATAATCTAATCAACACTGTAGATTGACAGCTGTGATTAACTTATTTTGCCTAAAAGCCTAAATTTGCCACTCATTGTAGACTGAGTAGAATGGAAATAGCTGTCCCAGGTGAGGACCCAAGGACTTTAGAAAACAGGAAATGGGGCTTTTGGTACCCATACACATCTTTTTGGTGGAAGCCATGGTAAAAAAAATAGAATTTGGATTTTGTCAAGCACAAAGCAGAGTTTCCTTAATGCACCAGGTAGAAAGCTCAGGCTACATTATTGCATCTAAGAGTGAAATGGTGATAG
>NC_031769.1:92883142-92902846 GCF_001522545.3 Parus major
TTTTTTTTTTTTTTTAAGGCATGACTTTGATTGCAAGTTAGATCTTTGAAAATATGTCCATGAATTTCATCTCTTAGACATGTAATTAATCTTCATATAGCTTTGGTAGTAATGCAAACACACCTGTAGGATGTTTTCCATTGAAAACACAAGGAGAGAGCCTGTAATAAATCTGAGAGTGATAGCTTTATTGTGACTGACAGAGCTGCTGGAGGCCTCTTCTTTATGAGTATAATTTGGGAGTATATAAAGGAGAGATTGATTTCCACAAACCACTCTCTTTTCCTTAGTATTTATTCTTAGTCTGTATAACCCACTCTAATTTTTATTTTACAAAAAGACCTAACACATGTGACTCGATTAAAACAATGCATATTGCATTTCTGTGAGTCAGCACAGGCCAATGCAAACACAATTTAATTTTGTACTTTGCGAGCCCCATGACCAAGTGCTGTGCATGATTTATCAGGGAGTTGCAGCTCTCTTCCTTGTCAAGACTTGTTCTTCTGGATCCTTTGGAAACAACAGTTTAACCTTTTGAACAGAGCCAGTACCTTCTAGCAGGGGAAGATGAAGTGCTTTGAGAAAGAGGCTATGGGAGTAATGAGATGTGACTGTGAGATGAGTCTTGCTTGACAAGGTACAACAAACCTCACATCTCATGCTAAGAAGTGGATGTCACTTTGATCTGCATGAAGCTTAGTGCTCTGTGGATTTGAGCCACATTGAGTCAAATCTTTCTGTTACAGGAAAAAAGTTCTCCCAATGACCACAGGGCCACCCAGGAAGTGCAAAGGCAAGGAGCTGACTCCTTGACTAGCCCTCACAGCATTCACTTGGTACATAACAATAATACTTTTACTGATAGGGAAATTAAAAACTAATGTTTTAAATAACTTGATTAATGGGTCTTTGCCTTAAGTTTTGCCTCTTGTGCCACACTGCCCCTAGGACACTCCTATTTTACAAATCACATCTCCTTGGAAATATACAATTAACAGTTTTCTTAAATACCCCTCTGTTATGAACTGTGATGATTCTTTCTTACTTATTCTGTAGGATGACTGAGCAGTAATTCTGTGTGGGACAGAGGAAGCGAGTGTTGATGGGAATTCACCAAATACAGCAAATGAAAAAATTTATGGAAATGAGAGGCCCTATAGAACAAAGAACATCTTTCTGCTTGCTTGGGCTGCTTTATTCTTGCCCAAATCCACAATAGGACCTTTTCTCTGCTGCTTCTTTTATTTATAATCAAAGCAAAATGAGGAGAGCACAGCTTGACCACAGCCGAGATATGTCTTCATTTGAGGTCATCACATTTCAGTGCTGTGTCAAAAAATGTGTTAGAGACAGAAAGACATTCAGTCTAGCTGAAGCAAAGACATTGCACTGCCAATAATTGTCTTCTGTAATAGTTAGTCACATTGAAAGTATTAATTAAAGAAGGAGTTGGGTGTTTTTTTAAAGTGTGATGTAATCCGTTGCCAGCTGGCTGACCAAGAGCCTGGGGTAGGTTATATTTGTCTCTCAGAATAGGAAGAACAGATCTTTTATTTTCCTTTGTTAAAATCCTGTATGCTTGGCTGTACTAGACCAGGCAGATTGCTTGAAGTGACTGGCTGCCAATGTAATTTGTGTTGGTAAATAAATATAAAATGTTGGGATCTTTCAAAGATGGGATCAGGAGGCAATGACTGATGCCAAGCAGAGTGCACTCATTTCCTGAGAAACAAAAATGCTCCATCAGCTCACCTTAAGCTTGATTTGCACAAACTCCATTTGTTCTGTGTCTTCATAAGAAAAGCTGTTAAACTGAAAAATCTCCTACGTCTATTGTGTAATGTCAGGCTCACCTGGCTCCCTCATGCAGCCTGAATAAAGGCCTATCCTTTGCCCTGTCCTATAAGGCTTGCTTTTTATCTTCCTGTCAACCAGCTTACTGATGCCGGTTAGTGTGTGTGCTAGCTTTGGCTGGGTTAGAGTTAATTTTCTTCACCGTAGCTACTGTATATTGTATTTGTATACTCCATAGAAAATATAGGGTATTTTTTGGATTTCTGCTGGAAACAGTATTGGTGATCACAGGGATGTTTCATTACTGTTGACCAGAGCTAGCAGAGTGTTAAGATATTTTTTGCTTCTCACACCACCTCACTTGTGAGTGGGCTGGGGGTGCACAAGGTGTTGGAAAGGGACACGGCCAAGACATCTGAACAAAACTGACTCAAGGGATACACCATGCCGTATGACATCATGTTCAGTATATGAAACTGGAGGAAGAAGGAGGAAGTGGGGATACTTAAATAGATGGCATTTGCTTTCCCAAGTCACTGTGACATGTTATGGAGTTCAGCTTTTCTGGGGATGGTAGAACATCTGCCTACCCATGGGAAGTGGTAAATTAATTTTTTTGTTTGCTTTGCTTCTTTTGTTGGCTTTTGCTTCACCTATTAAACTGTCTTTATCTCAACCCATGAGCTTTCTCAGTTTTTCCTACCTGGTTCTTTCACTCATCACACTGAGGGGAGTGACTGAGTGGTTGTGTGGTGCTGAGCTGACAGCTGCAGTTGGACCATAACAGCACAGTGGAAGGAGGTGGAGCAAGGACATAGCTGATATAGGCATGCTAAAGTAAAATAGTGAGACACAGATGATAGATGTGGACTTGGGGAAAAAAAACAAACCTGAGATTCTGGTGCAAAAATTTCAAATCTGTACAGTTCTTCCAGAGAAAGGATAGCTGCAGAAGGCAGCATCTCCCAGGTCTGAGGAAGGCTGCACTACTTCAGAAATGGGTATCACCTGAAAAAAAGAGGTATAGATAAACCTGCTGTTTCCTCATCCCTGCAGAAGACTAGGAAAAGGTGTAGTAAAATCTTGCCCATTGTTGGTAGTAATGAGTAATGAGATAGTTCCTTATTGCATTACTTCACTAGGAAACTCAAACTGGCTTTTCCTGCATCAGGGGGATGATTTAAGGTAAATTGAGATTTGCTGTTAAGATAGACATGCAGACACAGAAAAACCCACTTATTTTGTGGAACAATTCAGAAAGGGAAAAATCCTTTGTAGAAAGGAATAAACTCCACTAAAAGCAAACCACTATGCAGTTCAATAAAAGGTTGCCCTCTCCAGTCAAACAGATACAATTTGCCACAGTGTATAAAGAGGATCTTTTTCAATTTAGCTATTTCCATTAATGTATGAACCACTGATCAATATTAGACATCGCTTAGCTTTTCAGGTCATGAGAAACAGCTCACTGGCAAGCATGGTATTTCTAGGAGACAAAGTCAGAGGGGTAAATATATGACCATGTAAAATAATTGAATACTTTCCATGGAAGTTGAGGACCAAATTAATAATTCTCCCTCATTGTGTCAAAGGTGTAGAGATTCAGGAGTATTCCAAAGGCTGTGAATTTCTGGGCAGCCATATCAGCATGGTTCTTGAATACATGCAGGGCCCTCTGGAGAAGGAAACAGACCTTGGATTGAGCTTCACGTGCCCTTGTAGACTTGCAGGACCTAGCAAATTTCACATGTGAGGAGGTTCTGGGTGACTAGACTACAGAAACACAGTTAGGAAACTACATGACAAAATCATAATGTGTAATTTCTGATTGCTTTTTGTTAGAGCAGCTGTCTGAGGCCTCAACTATCAACACATCTCCATCATATCCAGCACTGAACATATTTGTAATTGGACACTGTTCTGCAGTCTATAGCAATAAAGGCAAGTAATATATTAGCTGTTATACAGATGGAGGACTGGGAGATTAAATATCTTGTCCAGGGTCAAAAAGGAAATGTGTGACAGGTCTGGGACTTGTGAACCTGGAAATGTCGAGTTGAAGGCCTCAGCTGTGGGCTGTATATTTACCCCTGAGTGTTAGCTGACTGCACATTTAACAAAACACTCCAAAGGACACCAATATGTTATTGCTCCTATTGGAAAATGACTGGACAACCATGCTGCTTCTGACAAGTGGCCAAATCTTGCCTGGGCAAACTACTCAGTTTTGATAAATTGTGTGAAGTAATTTGAAAAATAAATTGTTTAGTCTTCTGAATATGCTTACATAGATTCTTCACAGAACAAACTATGTCTCCTTCTTGTAAATATTAATAAATTATGTTTTTTACATTTCACTTAGGAGCAATCAAACAGGCAAGAAATAACCATGACTGCAAAGCCTGAGCTACTAACTCAATTCAATGCCATCAGAAGAGTTTTTGTCAATACTGAGTTCAGGCATTTAAAGAAAAACAGAATAAGTATAGCATAAGGGGTTTTGCCTTATTTGAAACTACAGAGCTTCTCTTTTAGCTTAGTAAAAGAAGAAATGCTTTGGGAATCAATGACCCAGGTTGTGGCTCCATTAGTAGTTTCACCCAATTTTAATTAGCTGATGATGTCTGCGCTATCGTTTGCTAATAAAGGGTGTAATGATTTTAGATGGATGTAGCTATAAAGCCCCCAAATTTTACATGTGCACTGTCCAACATTAAGGCTTCTGGTCTTTTCTGGGTCATCTCCACTTCTAGTGGGAACCCTGAAAGGGTGTTCAGGTTTGAATGCAGCAGAGATGCTGAGCGAGGAGCTTTTCTGACTGGTGCTGTGCTTCAGTGGCTTTTGACAGCAGGATACCCAAACTCTCCCTGTAATTAACTGTGTACTGAGGGTCCATTAGAAAGGCATGTGATGACCATAGGCCACAGATTTTTGGCTTTACCATGACCCTGGAAATATCAGGTTAGCCATGAAATAATTTCAGTTTATACCATGTGACTAAAATTGAGGCAAACCATTTAATACTCTGAGTAGTGGAGTAGGAGGTCAGAGAAGATAGCATAGATGATGCTTTTTCAGGCTGTGATTAATTCTTTTCTGTGTAGGAAAGAAAAAAAAGTAAATATTAATCAGAACACTTGAAATTACTAAATTCTTATTAATCGTTTCGTAGTTGCTTTCTTCAGTAGTGCGGTTGTCTTTTTTTCTGTGCAACAAATGAGGGAGTCTATAATTTGATATTGAGTTGATATTGATTGTGATTTGCATCTTATTTAAGTTATTTTGCTGTTTAACAGAGATACAATACAAAAATTCCTGTAGGAAAAAGGAAACCCAAAACCCTTCAGAAAGACAAATTGAGGCAAATTTGACATGTATGAGTTAAAAACTATGGGTCCTCCACTAAATCTGTTTTTTGAAAATAAAGAGAGTGCATATATGTATATGTGTGAATTAAGAAGGTCCTATTTATTTTCTTAGCAACAATACAGAAATGCAGAACAACTCAGGTTAGAGGGAAGCTCATAAGATTGTCTGGTCCAAACTTTCATGGGAGAGAGAATTGAGGAGATCATCTAGTACCCTGTCCAATTGCGTCTTGAAAACTTCCAGTCATAGGAACTCTACCGTATCCCTGGGTAAAAGTGCTTTATCAAAAATGCAATCAAATGCACTTTAAAATCTCTGTTTACTAGTAACACATCTGAACAAAAAGGGAATAAAAGTGAAATGCCTAGTGAGATAGTCTGGATCTGATTGAGCATAATGACCTGCACACTAAGGAACAGAGAAGATTTAGTATAATATATTATCAGTGCCAGAGGACCTTGCCTTCCTCAAGGTGTCTTCTTGTTTTCTCTCTCTACTTTCAAGTTTCAATTTGTGCTTACTTAAGAGGATTTTCTGTCTCTCAGAAAGGCAAAGTGGCCTACTTGTTCCCCTATAATCAGGTTGCACACAGAACTTAACTAGGTGGTTTACCAAGTCCTGTGGGATTGCTCCTCATAAAAGAAAACCAAATTCAGAGTTAATGCTGTTGGGACTGGCGGCTCTAAACAGCTCATTGTCAGACTGATCTGCTCCTAAAATCCCCAAATGGGTGTGGGAAGACCCTTTGAGTGTTTAATGATAATGTGGTTTTCCTCTTTCATTAACTTTTGTGTACAAACAGCTGTCATGCTCACTGGATACTAAGCACTTTACTGCCCATCTACACCCATGTCAATGCTACTTAAGGCTAATCACATACTAACTACATCTCCCAGTGACAAAGCTGCATCCCCACTCCGTCTGTATTGATCTCCCATCAGTCATTTGTAAGTGACCCTGCTAGACATGGGCCTTGGGCATTTTTCCAATACAAAAGCCACTTAACATTAAAATTGCAGGATCTCTTTTGGCCGTTTTACAAGTCTTTATCAAAAGTGTATAAAAACCTACCTTTAATCATAACTGCTCTATGAATTTTTTTCACCTTTGACCATTGACCCCTTTAAGATAAAGAGAGCATTTGTGCACCAGACCGCCCTTCTTGAAGTTTGTTCATTGCCTGAGAGGGCCACTGGAGGCTGCAGCAAAAAATGCTGGAAAGGAAATCCTTTTGCAGCAGTGTTTGTTTCATTTTAACAATAGCAACACTAAAAAGGGTCATTATTTAAGAGGGTTATTATTTCAGTGATTTGGGTCATGTGCCCATCACTTTACCTCATTCAGATGAGCAGGCAGTAGGGCTGCCTTTCTGTTCCCAGTCCTTTGCCATGTACCCTTGTACTTCTTGGCATGGAGACTGTGTTTGTTTTGCATGTCTATGTGAAAAGCCAAACTAGTACAAATTCTTTTACTCTATCACTGCCACATATGAACACTGAATATATAATTTCAGACACTCTGTGGTTGTTGGATCTTGTTCAGGAGGTTAGATGAGAATTTTAATTGCATAATTCTGCCATCCTTTCTTTTCTGCACTGTTTCAAGTTCGCCCTAATTTGAGGATACATCTATAGCTTCAGAACAAGCTTAACAATTGTCTTTTTTTAAAGTTCAGTGCTTGTCCAACTAAATCTGCTTGTAACATAGTTTGGCCATGCTCAAGTAGCAACTATTTTAACAATTGTTCTGGTCATGTGCAAGGCTGTTCACACTGGCCTGTGGAAATTATAAAAAATATTTGTGGTAGAAATCTACACTGTTTGCATACAACCCTGTAAGGTGTCCTCCTTGCTGGAGCAACAACTTGCTTTATTTGTTGGACTTTGAAACTTTAAACATTTCACAGACAAGTCTGACTTTATTCCCATAAGAGGATTCATCAGTGCATTTGAAGGGCCATATGTTGAGTTGACACTATCAACTATAGGCAATATGCCAACGAAGTACTCAGGCAGGCAGCTCTTCCTGAGCTCCATGCTATCTTTTTTTTGACTATCTATTTTGATTTGTGTCTCATAAAATGCATCAATTACATGTATAAGGAGAATTTCTCCACAGGATGTTAATGGAGTAGTGTACAGTAAAAGGTCAAAAGCACTGTGACTGATCCTCTCAGAATAACATCCAGGAAAAGCTTTCCTAAAAAAGACAAAGTATTTATAGTAACGATAGCAAAATACAAATGTCACTTTGGAGTCTATTTGTCTAAATAAATGGCTCTCAGCATTTTTCACTCAGTGTGTTACTTCTTAGAACTAAGACCAACCTGTCTGCTCCAAATTTCACAGATTTTTTTACACGTGGCATGTTTGGCTATATGAAAACAGGTCTGAAGGATGCTGGATGGTATAAAGGAAGCAAGATTAAAATGAACTCACCTAACGTGATGTGTTAGCCTCTTGTTGCATCGTTTTGCATCTGGCAGTATTACTGCTATATAGTGGAAATGTTGTGTTAGTAAATTCAATCATGCCAGTGACCAAAGAAAAAGTGAGGTGTTCTCAGCACCCCTGCCAAACACCAAATTTGGTAGAAATCTGTGTGTGACTTGAATCAGTGTTTCTGTTCCCTTGGCACTCTTAGAGAAACTTGTGCTGAAAAATGATTATGGTTGTAATCACATTGTAGATGGCTCACCAGGTGACGAATGATGGGGCATTAAGAGCCTCGGATCACACCTCCTGAGGTGTTGGACTGAAGTGTGCCAGTTGGAGCTGAATCATGTGCCTAACTTAGCTTTTTGGATGATAACTTTGAATTTTCACGATGGACAACAAGAAAATATTTTTTTAAGCCATTGCAGTTGTAGTACGTATATAATACTAATCCCACTTACAAAGGATTACGTTTCTTCCAGACTTTCATTAAGCACATAATCCATTTCCCACTAAATATATATATATATATATAAAAATATATAAAAATAAAAATATATACACATATATTATTAACAGTATTTCTTAAGCTTTTTTTTTTATAAACTAGAGAAGGTAAGTAACCTAAGTGGCTCTTTCTTGGGTCATGAGCTAATTAACGGGTTACATAGCAAGCCCAGCCATCATCTTTGTGATCTGTCTGTGGGAAATCTAAAAAATTTCAGCTAAAAGTCAGGATAAAAGACAAGACTCCATCTTGCAGAGACTTGCTCTAAACAGAATTCATCAGGTTGGATGGATTTTGAGGTTCCCCTCAGAACTTATATTTGTTCCAGAGAGAGGAAGAAGAGGCTCCTGGGATATTGGAATCAGAACTCAAAAGCATTTGTAAAGAAGCACAGAAAGACTGCAGTTTTCTTATTAGAAACACTGCAGAAAAAGCAACTTATACTAAAGCTGTAATGGAGCATTTCCAGGAGATACAAATTCCAAGACATGATAAATGTAGAGATATAAGCAACATCCATAGAGAGGAATCAGAATACAAAATGTTGCAAGAAAAAATGTGAAACTTTTGATACCAAAAGAAATGGGAGAAATTGAGACAGGGATACAGAAAAGAAGAATTTCCTCATTAAATTGAGATACATATTTTTTAAACTTTCTTTATTTGTTGCACATTCAGAGGGGCAGATGCTGTCAGCTGATGCCAAACCAGAGTAAATACTTTAAGATCTGTCAGCATCTGCTGCAGCAGAGAAAGCTTTTCTCAACAAAGAAAATGACTGTCAGGGGGGTTGATTATGGGAATGGAGCCTACTTGGGTATGGCTAAGAGTCTGGACTGCTTGTGAGTCTTCATCCACCTGGGAAACTCTAACCATACCAGTTACGTTACCCCAGCCTTCACTGAAATGAACAGATATACATCTGAGTGTGTACCTTGCCTCAATGTTTGACTCCTTTGGAGAACAAAAACAAATACCATTTATTGCAACTAAACTTCAAAAGTTATTGCACAATCAGTGTATTATGTGGAATCTTAATAGGCAACTTACAACATTTATGAAATAATCATATGTTTTTTAGATTTTCCCATTTTAGATCTCTCCTTTCAAACATAACTAATTCCTTGCCTTCTTTTTTCCATGGGCTTATTTTAAACAGATAAACTTTGGATTGCAGTTGTTGCATCCATAGAATCTTAATGCCTAACCTCAAAAATCTAAATGCTAAATAAAGTCTTTCCCTCCAGAACTCTAACTATATCCATTTCTCTGTTTTATTTCTGTTTGGTTTTTTTTCATTCTTCAACAAAAGAATCAGTAAATCCTCATTACCCAGAATCAGTTGAGGCTTGTCTATATAAAGAATATATTGTGGTTTTTTGTGAGTCTGTGTGTGTGTGTAGAACTGCATTGCATTAGCATTCCTGAATGCAGGCTTTTTAATGTACTAATCTTAGGAAGGTAAAATCAACATTCAAATGGTAATTATTTAGGAAGTAAATTGATCAATTTGTCCTAAGCTCCATGAAGATGAACTGAGGTCAATCCACTTTGCCTATTAAGATTTTGAAGATATCTGGTTGGATTACTTTCACTGTAAGCGCCTCTTTTCCACTGAGGTTTAAGGAAACAAAAAAAAAACCAAACAAACAAAAAAAAAAGAAAAAAAAAAAAAAAAGAAAATAAAGGCAAATGGAGCTTTAATGTTAAACCTTAGGAAAAACAAACTTTTCATGTAAGCACAATTCTTCTGGTCCCAGCAAGATGTCCATGTAAATAAACCTGTGTGTTATTAGCTTTTAGTACTATAGCTCTCCCTGTGGTGAAAGTGAAATGGCTGACAACTAAACAGAGTTGAGCTGGTTGGTTCTATGGCCCTATATATATATATTCTGAGTTATTTTTAAGGCTTGGAATGTGTGGATGAGAAACTACAATCTATATGGAGGAGAGACTGAAAGAACTTTGAGGCAAGCTCTTCAAACAACTCCATAATTTCAAAACTGAGCATGGTGAATTTTTTAAACTCAAAGAAAACATTACCAAATTGTTATTGCTAAAATTATAGTCTATGAGTCTTAGAATTATCACGTAAAATGTTAGGGTAGAAGCACACATTTCCTGGTGGCAAATCATTAGACCACATGAATTCAAATTCCATAAAATCAAAACTTTTCTTTCCTTCCAAGAAGAGTAAATTTTGTAGAAAAACAGACAGATAGGCATAATGTGTCTCATTAGTGATTCTTTCTAGCTCCTCAGCTTGAAATATCTTCAGTTCAGGAATGGTCCTGTGCAGGTCCACGAGCTGGACTCAATGGTCCTTGTGGGTCTCCTCCAACTCAGCATTTTCTGTGATTTTTTCCACTGTCTCACCCCTTTTCTAGAGGTACTTTCCAGATAGTAAAGATTCCTTAGGTCTTAAACATTTACTCTGAGAGTATAATGAAAGTATGGTAACTTAATACAGATTTCTCTAATGATTCTCTGACATAAAGCACTTAATAAATAAGAAAATGAGTAAGATCAGTAACTCATTTCATATAGTGTTTTTCAGCTCATCATTGTCCTCATGATTTGAACTGGTGGCTTGAAGATTAATTTCTTGGGGTTCCCAAATTATCCACCTTGGACGTGATTTCAATATCAAGGTTGTGGAAGCCAAAGAAGACTGGTGGACGCTGCAGAATTTTTCAAGACAGGGTAAGTTTCACCATTTAGGAAAACAGTTAACTCTTCATGTATTTCAGGCCATCTCTGAGTTTGCATCCTGGGATTCCAGAGACATGGCTTAATGCTTTTCTGGAACTAAGCAAAACTCAGATGTTCAAGTTTTAGTACTTCTTCAACTCAGAAGACTGGTGGACACTGCAGAATTTTTCAAGACAGGCTAAGTTTCACCATTTAGGAAACCAGTTATCTATGTGGTCACTGAAACACAGAATCACAGAATAAGGTACGTTGGAAGGCACCAACAAGGATCATCAAGCCCAGCTCCAGGCTCTGCACAGGACAGCCCCAAGAGTCACACCATGTGCCTGAGATCAATGTCCAAATGATCCTTGAACTCTGGCAGGCTTGTGCTGTGACCTGGGAAGCCTGTTCCAGTGCCCAAACACCCTCTGGATGAAAAATCTTTTTCTAATATCAAACCTAAACCTCCCGTAACACAACTTCAGGCCATTCCCTCGGGTCCTGTCACTGTCACAGGGAAGAGATCAGTGCCTGCCCCTCCTCTTCCCCTCATGAGGAAGCTGTAACTGCAGTGAGGTCTCCCTTCAGTCTGCTCTTCTCCAGGCTGAACACACCAATTGACCTCAGCTCCTCCTCATATGGCTTCCCCTTGTGATCCTTCACCATATTCACTGTCGTCCTTTGGATACTCCCTAGTAATTTTATATTTTTTTATCTTGTGGCACTCAGAACTTCCCCCAGGTACTTGAGGTGAGGCTGCCCCAGTTCAGAGCAGAGCAGGACAATCCCCTCCCTTGCCTGGCTGGCCATGCTGTGCCTGATACCCCCCAGGAGAGGTTTGGACCTCTTGGCTGCCAGGGCACTGCTGACTCAGATTCAACTTGCCATCAACCAGGTCCGTTTCCACAGCACTGCTTTCCAGCATCTCATTCCACAGTCTGTGCATACATCCAGGGTTGCTGTATCCCAGGTGCAGAATTCTTCAGTTGCTCTTTTTGAAATTCATATTGTTGGTGATTGCCCAGGCCTCTAATTTACTGAGGAGTCTTGCAGGATCTCCCTGCCTTCTAGGGAGTCAACAGCTCCTCACAGTTACGTATTGTCTGTAAACTTTCTTAGTATTCCTTTTAGTCCTGAAACTGTATTGTAGTGCAGAAGCAGAAGGACTCAGAACCCTGCAGGTTTATAGTATTTAGTCAAAGCACTATTAGTCAAGGATCTGTTACAGATGAGGGCTGGAAGCAGCACATAGCAGAAGGAAGGTTCCTCCTCCTTCTCAGAATTTGGTAAGTGGGACTGGTACCTTCTACAACAGGTCTGAGGCTCCAGAACTAGAAGACGAGACAACAGACAATGTAGGAGAAGGTCCTTCTGGGACAGTGGGGCCTCCTAAAACAATACCACCTGTACCCTGTATCAAGACCTCCTCTGTTAACAGGAAAAGAAGGATAGTTGTAATAGGAGACTCCCTTCTAAGGGGAGCAGAGGTCCTGATATGCAGACTGGACCCAACTCTCAGGGAAGTCTGCTGTCTCAGATGGGCTCAGAGAAGGGACATTATTGGAAAACTTTCCAGTCTAGTAAGGCCCTTTGATTACTATCCACTATTGGTTGTTTAAACTGGCAGGGAAGAGAAGACAAAGGGCTATCAAAAGAGGCTTTGGGGCCTTGGGAAATTGGGAGAGGCATCAGGAGCCCAAGTAGTGATTTTCTTGATTCTTCCAGTAACGAGGAATAATATTGATGATAATAGGCAGATCCATCAGGTCAGTGTATGGCTCCAGAGTTGATCTCAGCGGAAACATTGGTTTCCTGACGATTTCTGGTCTCATTTATAGCAAGAATGAAAACCAGTGATGTTAAAGGCTTTCATTTTATGGCAACGACGTTCTCTTGTCCTTTCAAATGTGTTGTCTTTAGCAGCTGCAGCTTGAAGAGTTGTGCAAGCTGAAAGTGGTGAGATGCAATACACAAACAAGTAGCTCCAGTCCCCGTCTTTGAAAACCAACATTTTTAGTGATTTCCATTGTAAGACATTCTTGTCTGAATGACAATACATTCAATGCAGGACCAGAGTCCTGGTATCAGGTATGCAGTTTCCAGGTTCTTTTGGAAATAAACACAGGTGCATGAGCATGGTAAGAGCTGGGATGCTGTGTAACCTCTAGGCACCAAGGGGGCTTGGACTCCGAAATACTCCTGATCTTCAGTGAGCATCCAATCCTTGTGCTTCGTGGAAATTTAGATATCTTTTGAGATGTGTAGTTCATAATCATAAGGCCAGATGTATTTATAACTTCCTTTCAGAGATCAATAAGGGGAGATTATTACTTTATTTGGAAATGCACATTTTTCGTTGAGTGATTTTTTTTTTTCCTATGAGGCATTAAAAGTGCATTTTTATTTTCTAGGTATATATAAAGAATACTAGGATAAGATATGGCAATTCTTCCACAATTAAAGAAAGGTATTCTCAATTTTAGTGTGACTTTTGTGGCTTTTTTTGAGTCTATCTTTGCAATATAATCCCAGTATTTTTCTGTCTTTCATTTCTTTCCTTTCCATGAGCTCAAGATGTATGATCAGGTTTTAAAACAACAGTCCATCTGCAGAAAGACAATATAGAAAGGAAAATTTTGTGCTATTATAGGGGTCCATCATAATGGTAACATTTCCATGGAAATGTATAGCAGTAACTTCTGGCCTTCTTCAGATGTTTTATAAGACATTAGGATATGCACTGTATAGAGACAGTAGGATATTATTGTGACCCCTCTGGACTACACATGTACTGGGTGATTGTGACTGCGGGGAGCTAATTTAAAATATTAATACAATTTTCCCTAAATCTAAGTCCCAAACCTACTTTTCAGTATTTTTATGAGTCAAAACACTCCATATTCTGTGTACAGTTTCACTGCCCTTCACATTGAATTTTGTTTAATAATAGTGAGCTCCAGCCTGGTGGCGACAGATAAATTCCAAATAACCTTTGACTATACAATAAGAGACTTTGGTGAGTAAAGCAGTACATCAAATATTTCTGTGTGAATGTACAGTTTATTAATCACGAGGATAGTGTTTGGAGATTGTCTTAGACAGTTCAGTTGTAGATTTGAATGTCAGCATTATCATATGTGAATCCTTATCCTGTGTAATGATGGCTTCAAGGAAAGCAATAGGACTAATGTAAAATCAGTTTTGTATCTTTTATTTGCAAAACAGGTGTTTTCATACAGAGCCCAATGAAAGATTCTCAAGGAAATAAAAATTTTGGTGCTCCACAGATGATGAACTATGGTATGGAGAGGAGGAAAATTGGAGCAAAATCAGGATTCCAGGAAGAGAATGTGTGGGCATGTGTGCAGGGAGCTATGAACTCAGACAAGATATGATTTGAAAAAGGTTACTGAATCTCTGAATACATCTTTCTGCCAGGAGAGTATATTCCCTAGTAGAATTTCATGTGAGGGAGAGACAGAGGAGAGAATAGAAGGACAAGAACAATTATGCCATTCCTAGCTACCATTCATAAAAATTGACTAACTTAACATTAAAATTTAAAAAATAAGACTTTAGGTAATACTTGAAGTTTTAAAGAGCTGAGTTCCCTTTCCTATGTCCTGCCTAACTGGCTGTTGAATGGTAAGGATGTATTTGGACATGAGAGGACCAACGATGAGACAATTCTGACTGTTACAAACATCAAGGATCCTCGAGGTTGTGAATACAGACCTGAACCACCTCATGCTTCCTTGTCTTAGAATCATAGGATCACACAATGGTTTGGGTTGGAAGGGACATTAAAGTTCCTCTAGTTCCAAATCCCTGCAGTGGGCAGGGACACCTGCAGTAGGCCAGGCTGTTCAAAGCCCAATCCAGCCTAGCCTTGAACACTTTCAGGGATGGAGAAACTACAGCCTGGGCAACATGTGCAGTGCCTTACCACCCTTATAGTAAAGAATTTCTTCCCAATATCTAATCTGAACTTACTCTCTTTTGGTTTAAAGCCACTACCTCTTTTTTCATCACTACATGCCCTTGTGAAATCTTCCTCTCCAGCTTGTCCTACGGGTATGAGAGAAGATTACTTTAATGGGAAATATGATTATCAACTGCAAAGAGGATTAGGCACAGCTCCCGTTACAACAGAGAGAAATTTTCACAAAGTAATTTGCTAATTGTAAAAAAAGTATTTGGATCAATTCTTTGGTTGGAAGACTATCTGTTATGAGAATATGACGTGTAAAATGGTATTGTCCAGAAAACTGCTCAGCAATAGACAATATCATCTTTTCAGTTCATAAGCTCTTATCTTTTGTAAAAGGCTATTTATAGAAGTTACAGGAGTTTCTTTGGGTTCTGTCTTTCTCTGTTTCTTAACTCATACTACTAAATTTGAGAAAGGATATTTTGTAATCTTTGGGAATGATAAGGGCAATCAAGTGATGCATGAGCAAATATGGAAAACAGTGGATGCAGGGAAAGGAGGATGGAGTTCAGTCTCTTTTTGAAACATCTCTGCATTCTACCTGGAATAATTTAATATCTGTAAAATAATTTAAGTTGTTTCTTACATTTTTAGTCTTTTTAGGCTATGAATACATCTGAAATTATGAAGAAAAATTTGAAAATTTGAAAATTTTACTTCTATAATCATATTCAGTTTTTCTGAATTTTCAAAGGTATAATATAGGATTATTTCTTTTGTATGTGCAGGTGAACTATCAATAACAAGCTGCAAGGTTTTGTCTTGTTGCTGAACCTCTGGCAACTTACTGTACACCTTGGAAAGCTCCCTATTCAGTTTTCAGGAGCACTGAAAGGTACTACAATGTTTGGTTTCCAAATTTTCCCAGACTAGCACAGGAGAAATAAAAGGCCCGTTTGTCCACATCATTAAACCACCTTGCAGTCTGGTACAATTGGCAGACTCTTCTCCACAGAATTTCAGAACAGAAACTGCATGGGTTTTTCTAGGTCAGGTTGGAAATAGGCTGGCAGAACTGTGTCAGGCAACTTCTTCTATGTCTTCCTGAACTCGAGGGTCCAATCCTGAGATGTTCTCAGCAGTCCGAGTCCCAAAAAAACCAAATCTATGATTATCCTCTTTTCAGGAATATTATATTTCCTCTCAAATCTGTATGTTTAAAAGCTGTGAAATGTGCACTATGAGTTTTGCACTTTTATTACTTTCTTTATATCTTGTATTCTTATTGACATTGTATGACTTTGTTAGTAACATTGTCTTGGTCTTGCCTCTTTTTCTGACAGTGAGGGAAAGATTTTATATTGCCAGAGCACTAGAACTCAGCAGAATTTTGTGAAGTTTTTTTTCTAATGGAAAGCATATAATACAAGGCAAGTCCTTCCTTTAATAATATTGATATTCCTCTTGTGCAGCCCCAAGCCCATTTGTATAATGCCAGTTTTGTATTACCTTGCTTGCTGTTTTTATTATCCACAGAATACAAATTAACCTCTTGTGTTGTGGAAAGACTTGGCAAACATCACCAAGACGGGGACAATGGGGTGCAGAAAGTCTCTCTGTTTCAAAGAACTTTGAATAATTTTTTTTGTTTTACTCTTTGAGCACCACCTTCCCTATTTTACCCCTTGCTGGTTTAGGCAAAGTCACCTAACAGAAGTAAGTCAAAATAGGTCTAGATTTTATGGTTCCTCATGCTAAGGATCCTGTTTGATTACTTAAATCACAAACACCAGTTGTATTGAAAGAATAGATTTAGCTTCAGCATTATTTGTAAAATAAAGCCCTGCAAGAATGGAAAGGACTTTTAAAATAGAATTTAAAACTGAAGAGTGTGATTTCTTTCATGAACCTTTATGTAAAATTCAATAAGTTTTGTTAGATTTCAGTAAATTTTCTTCTTATGTGGAAGGGGAATAAGCAAGACAAAGTCACAAATCAAACCCCTCCAAAGGGTAACAATTGTCCTTATTCCTGGTTTGGGTTCAGTGAAAAGTGTCTGTTTTTAGTTTTTAAGTGGAAACTTTTGAAGGGCAACCATGAAAATGTACATGTATGAACCCACAGTTGAAAGCAGAAGCCATGCTCGCGGGTCTGTGCCATGTTGTCTGCCACTGGCAAGAGGGTGCCAAGAGAAGTGTGTGCTGTGTAGCAGACCCAGGGCACAGGGGCTTGCCCAGGTCTTGTGGGCCACACCTGGCCCTGTGCTGCCTGGCAGCACATGTGAAAGCATGGCACTGTTAGAGCTACCTGAGACTTCCTCTCAGGTACCAGCCAACCTCCATTCCTTCCCAGAGCAGCAGGCCAGCTCTGCAGCCTTGTGCAGACAGACATGTCTTGATTTGCTTTCCTGATGAGGGCTTTTGCTTCAAAGTGACACATGGGTGTTGAAAAACAACATGGGAGCACCAGGTGTATGACCACCTTGTTTTCAGAAGATTCCTTATACTGTATTTTCTATGCTAAGCAGTTTTGACCTTGGTAGACAACAGGTTCTGCCCAAGTTCAGACAGGACGGTGAACAGTTCTCACTTCAGCTCCTTGCCTTAGTAGCAGCAAAGCATGTAAGAAAAGCTGAAAAAAAGCACTGAACCCCCAGACACAACATAATGAGGTAGATATGCAACAAGACACTAGGTATGCATACAATGAACCAGTTCCTTACATGTCTTCCTTGAGCAGGGGTACTGGGGGCTTACTGTATTCTTTTTCAAGCATGAAAACTGTCTGTGTGCTTATTCTGAGCACCTGAATTCATTAATACTGTTGCACAGAATAGAAATATAAGAGACAAATCAAATATACCTGCTCCTTTCCAAACCAACCCTATACAGCTATTTGAAATGCTTATATATGTATTGTCGTGTGCTCATTTGTTTGTTTATGTGCATGCTCATGTCTTTAGCAATTCTGTAGAATGATAGACTTTTTCTTTAAAAAACTCACTTGTGGGCTTGTACCTAATTTATTGTGTTCCTGTATTACTGTGACTTTTTTCTTAAAAAACCTCATAGCTTATAAATTACCATAAGATTAAACCAGATATTGCTAATGTATTTTAAACAGTTGTTAAATTACCAAAGTTGGTTGATCCCTTCCTTGAAATTTGCTGATCCTAACTTTAAATGACTCCTAGGTTATTATTTATATCTTTTAAATCTTTTATAGCGGTACACGGGTGCTTTTATGAAACCTGGTGTAACATATTCTAAGAACAAAAGCATATTTATGTAAGTAGCACTGGGAGCTGAGTTGGCAGATGTTTGCCACAAAGTCTTAACCCCTAAGCATTAGCAGTAGGTGCCAAGTGCATCCTCAAAAGGTTGTGAGAGTCTCTTTTTCTACAGAGAAACTGTTCAGGTTCAAAATGTATTTAACTGGAAAGAATGGCAGGGCTTGTGCTATCATCAAGTTTGTGGGCTACAGAAAGAAATGAGGATTTAGGAATAACATTTGCAACAAACACCATAAAGAGAAAATCAAGACAGTTGTGTCCAGGGCTTCTCAGAGAAACTGCAAACTCATATAGCTCATGAGAGAGCCAGGCAGAATTGTTCTTGGGAAGAAAGTAGTCTCAGAGGTATAAAGGAACAGGCAAATCCATAGTCTCCCCTCTTGCACAAACCGGACTGTCCAGCTGGAGGAGATCCAGGGCTGTCCTTCATGAAGAGGGGTAGCAGAGGGAGAAAAACCTGTAAAAGAGAAGGACTTTGTCTAGAGCAAGGGTCAGTCATCTTGAGTTAAGGTAGTGAAATCTCACACAGAACTCTAAAGATTTCCTTGGCTGCACAAGAATCTGCTGGAGAAGGTCAGCAAGGAATGAGAGTAACTGAAAGTAGGGCAAGATGTGACTGGAGATTTCCTGTCAGTTTGTATGCACAAAACATGTTGGGTCCTTTAGATTCTTCTATGTGGGAATACAATCATTGGTTCAACATGCTTATCAAAGATTACCAGCAAGTCCTTTCAATAAAAAATACTTTCATTGAAACATGTCATTTCCCTGAAAACACATTTTGGAGACAGAAGGTATGGCCAGTTCAAGAAGATTTTGTTAGGAAAAGTTTCTGGCTTCAAAACTTGACTTTAGAGAAGCCAAAACCTCCATGAGGCCCATGATCGGGTGTTCATAGGCTACACCAGTGAAGAGAGAAACATTAATTAAGGCTCTGCTCTCACTGAATGAAATCAGGGTATAACCACCTTCTCTGACTCAGAGGACAGGCTCAGGCTCTGGAGGGAAATGGTTGCTGAGAAGTTGCTGTGAGACTTCCTTGGAGAAGGGAAAAAAGGCAGCATTGCATTGACCCTGCAGTATGGCAAGAGAGACTGTGAGCTGGAGTCAGCACAGCCACTTCCTGGCTGAATGCTGCAGCAGAGGAGTGTGAGGTGGTATGAAGTCTTCTCTAATTTTGTTGTTGTGTTGTGGTTGGGAGTGTTTTTGGTGGTTTGTGTGTGTGTGGTTTTTTTTTTTTTTTTTTTTTTTTTTTGCTTCATATGGGTTTCTTTTTTTTTATTTTTAAAGAAAAAATTGAGAGGTTTTGTAAGAGGGGGGGAACTTTTCCTTTTCTATTCTGTTCTTACGGTTACTTACTAGCAAGTGGTAATGTGATATGTTAAGGGGCTGAATAAAATGTTCACACAGGTATGAGATGTGTTAGTGTTTTTCTCTGAAAATGGGACTTATCTTTGGGTGTGTTGATAGAGGCTTCTCAAAAGGGCTTTATTAGGCTTTAATTGCATGGAACTGGCATGGAATTGTGGTTCTCCACAACCCATTCATCTCATACTTTTCCTGTAACTCTCTTCACTGATGGCATACAAAATTCCCAAGAATCCTGCTCTGTTCTATGACTAATATACTCTCAGTGAAAAGTTCTATTTTAGGCTTATTTGAAGTTTGGTTTTTTGGT